>NC_084513.1:1025759-1325759 GCF_024500385.1 Phyllopteryx taeniolatus
TATATATGTAGCATAAAACATGTATGTGTCTGTTTGATATATCGAGTTGTGCTGCAAGTGGCCATTCACGAACTTTTTGATGAGAAAAACTGGTTCCCATGTCTGGCATGTTCTCCTGAGTACAGTTGTATTTTGACTTACAAGTTTAATTTGTTTCATGACCAAGCTTTTAAGTCAATTTACTTGTAATTTGCTTGGATTACAAAATAATGTTCCCCATTGAAATTCCATTTTCCGTTTGAGCCCACACACCCCCAAAACACGTATTTTTAATGAAGAATAGCACTGTGATGTATAAAAACATAATACAACAATAAAAGAGAGTGTGAAGAAATAAACTCGTTTTACAAAGTGTAATTACTTAACGCACTGTAGTATTTGTCTGTTGAATGATTGTGTACTCTTCAAGGGTTGTTGTCTAGTGAGTAACGTGAAGAGCTGGAATTATTGTAGGTGTCAGTGCAGTTTGAGCGTCAGGGTGTGGCAGGACCTCCTTTTGAGTGTTCTCATTTTGTACTTGCATTTGACTATTTGTTCTGTTCAATAAACCTCTGAAATGCATCAGTCCACATGCAAGGCATTAGACTACCTTAGCTTGCGCTGCTTTTCTTTCACTTCACTCAAGCGGAGACATATCTGAAGCTCGTTTGTAACTCAAATTTTGGCTCATAGTAGAAAGAAAAATATTGACCAAGCGACGGCTCGTAAGTTGGGGCATCCGTTCGTCAAGGTACCACTGTATTTGCACGAACCACAGCACACGTGACGTCTGATAAATATTTACCCTGCCAAGGACAGGAGGATGTGTTCTCTTGGCAGGGTTACACAAATGACCTTTTCGAGACACTTGAGGTTGAGGAGAAACACATTAAAGACGCCGATGGAACCGACTCGCAGCGCAATTGTTTGTCACTTTTGCTAACATCCTCATTCCCTGTAAATGCAACCTCCATTTATACCCTGTAAATGCAACCTCCATTTACATAGCTCTCTTTGCCCCTAAGTTTCAGGAAAAAAAACAAGCAGTCATGCCGGGGCTTAAATAAATTGCATCCCTAATCAAGTTTTATCGTGAATGCAGCACAGTGTTCATGCTTCGTGACACTGTGGGAAAGGAAAACAACAACAAATTTTGAACACAATCATAAAGCATGATCCCATGAAGTGAATCAAATGCAAACCATTCCAGGAAGTTTAATTTGCCAAAAAATAAATACTTTAAATAATATTTCACTAACATAAAATTATCAAGTACTGTACAGTACAAATTTCCATCCATCCATCCATTTTCTACCGCTTTTCTGAGGTCGGGTCGCGGGGGCAGGATCTCATCCCCGACCTGGAGAGGGCACGCCACCCTTTTCCGACTGAGGACTATGGTCTCAGCCGCTTCACAATTAGCTGCGAACTGCTCCAGTGAGAGTTGGAGATCACGGCTTGATGAAGGCAACTGAAACACATCATCTGCAAAAAGCAGAGATGCAATATGGAGGCCACCAAACCGGAGCCCCTCTACGCCTCGGCTCTGCCTTGAAATTCTGTCCATAAAAGTTATGAACAGAACCTGTGACAAAGGGCAACCGAGGAACACGGTTGAACGCCTTCTCAAAGTCCACAAAACACATGTAGACTGGTTGGGCGAACTCCCATGCACCCCCGAGGACCCTGCCGAGGGTGTAGAGCTGGAATTGAGGTGGTCTTCGACGTATTCTCCCCACCGGCTCACAACGTCCCAAGTTGAGGTCATCAGCGCCCCATCCCCACTATACACAGTGTTGATGGTGCACTGCTTCCCCCTCTTGAGACGCCGGATGGTGGACCAGAATTTCCTCGAAGCCGTCCGGAAGTCTTTCTCCATGACCTCACCGAACTCCGCCGATACTCGAGTTTGTGCTTCAGCGACCACCAAAGCTGCATTCCGCTTGGCCTGCCGGTACCCATCAGCCTCAGGAGTCCCACAGGCCATAAAGGCCCGATAGGACTCCTTCTTCAGCTTGACAGAATCCCTCACCGTTGATGTCCACCAACGGGTTCGGGGATTGCCGCCACGACAGGCACCGACCACCTTACGGCCACAAGTCCGGTCGACCGCCTCAGCAATGGAGGCGCGGAACATGGTCCACTCTGACTCGATGTCCCCCGCCTCCCCCAGAACATGAACAAAGTTCTGTCAGAGGGGGGAGTTGAAACTCCTTCTGACAGGGGATTCTGCCAGACTCCCAGCAGACCCTCACAATACGTTTGAGCCTGCCACGTCGGTGCGGCATCTTCCCCCACCATTGGAGCCAACTCACCACCAGGTAGTGATCAGTTGACAGCTCCGCCCGTCTCTTCACCCGAGTGTCCAAGACACGCGGCTGCAAGTATGCTTGAATATGGTGTTCGTTGTGGTGATCAGAAGTCCAATAACAGAACACCGCTGAGGTTCTGATCGGGGGTTCCGTTCCTCCCAATCACGCCCTTCCAGGTCTCACTGTCATTGCCCACGTGAGCATTGAAGTCCCCCAGCAAAACGATGGAGTCCCCAGCAGGAGCGCTCTCCAGCACACCCTCCAAGGACTCCAAAAAGGGTGAACTGAACTGCTGTTTGGTGCATAGGCACAAACAACAGTCAGGACCCGTCCACCCACCCGAAGGCGGAGGGAGGCTACCCTCTCGTCCACCGGGGTGAACCCCAACGTACAGGCGCCAAGCCGGAGGGGCAATAAGTCTACCCACACCTGCTCAGCGCCTCTCACCGTGGGCAACTCCAGAGTGGAAGAGAGTCTAACCCCTCTCGAGAGGACTCGTACCAGAGCCCAAGCTGTGTGTGGAGCCGAGTCCGACTATTTCTAGTCGGAACTTCTCAACCTCACACACCAGCGCGGGCTCCTTCCCTCCCAGAGAAGTGTCATTCCACGTCACTAGAGCCATCTAGAGCCAGAGTCACTAGAGGGATCGGATCGCCAAGGTCCCTGCCTTCGCCCACCGCCCAGCTCGCACTGTACCCGACATCTGTACATCTCAATGTTCTGAACTCCTGTCCCCCCCCAGTGTTGCATTGAGCAAAATAATACTCAGTGTACATGGTTGTACAATAGCTCAACTTCCCATAGTTGACTTCATTTAGAAACTAGTTGAGATCTGATCACAGGACTTCTGCTGATTGCAGCCGAGTTATACACTCCATTTCGTCTTAATTGCTTCTGATAAATTAATTATTTGTATCTGTATTTGTTGAGGCGGCACAGGGACCGACTTGTTAGTACATCTGCCTCAGTTCTGAGGTTCCGGGTTCAAATCCGGCCTTCTTGTGTGAAGTTTGCATGTTCTGCCCGTTCCTGCGTGGGTTTTCTCTAGTAACTCCGATTTCCTCCCACATTCCAAAAACATGCATGGTAGGTTAATTGACTACTCTAAATTGCCCCTAGGTTGGCCCTAGGTGTGAATGTGAGTGTGAATGGATGGTTGTTTATATGTGTCCTGCGATTGGCTTGCGACCAGTTCAGAGTTTACCCCGCCTCTCGCCCAGAGTCAGCTAAGATAGGCGCCAACACATCCACGACCCTCATGAGGATAAGAGCTTCAGAGAATGGATGAATGGATTTATTTATTGACCATATTTCCGTCAAAATTTGAAGTCGAATTCCAATTTGATCAACCACTGAACCATGAGCCACGATATTGTACATTTTGAATGTCGTAGTGTACTGATGTGGTCATTAAAATCATCAGAATGTTTTGGAGGCTTCTTCGGTACAGTATTTGTGTTAACCGCCTGAAGTTTTGATGCATCTTCACTTGGTCTCAGTTAACGGCTGTGCTCCAAAAGACTTGTCTTTACCCTGAATGTGGCAAAATGGAGCACACACTGCGTCCAAATCACATGCCTCATCATGCCAGCCATGTGCAAGCCGTCACCTGCTGATCCCCACCTGCCCTCCGTCATCACAAATGTATTTCTTTTTGCAGTCATGCAAAGAAATAAATGATACAATGAGTGCAATCAGTTTCTTCGAAGCAAATATGTGTACCCAACGACACTGACTTAATTTATACAACCCCAATTCCAATGAAGTTGGGACGTTGTGTTAAACATAATTAAAAACAGAATACAATGATTTGCAAATCATGTTCAACCTATATTTAATTAAATACACTACAAAGACAAGATATTTAATGTTCAAACTGATAAACTTTATTGTTTTTAGCAAATAATCATTAACCTAGAATTTTATGGCTGCAACACGTTCCAAAAAAGCTGGGACAGGTGGCAAAAAGACTGAGAAAGTTGAGGAATGCTCATCAAACACCTGTTTGGAACATCCCACAGGTGAACAGGCTAATTGGGAACAGGTAGGCGCCATGGCTTGGTATAAAAGGAGCTTCCCTGAATTGCTCAGCCATTCACAAGCAAAGATGGGGCGAGGTTCACCTCTTTGTGAACAAGTGCGTGAGAAAATAGTCGAACAGTTTAAGGACAATGTTCCTCAACGTACAATTGTAAGGAATTTAGGGATTTCATCATATATGGTCCATAATATCATATAAATGTTCAGAGAATCTGGAGAAATCACTGCATGTAAGCGGCAAGGCCGAAAACCAACATTTAATGCGCTTGACCTTCGATCCCTCAGGCGGCACTGCATCAAAAACCGACATCAATGTGTAAAGGATATCACCACATGGGTTCAGGAACACTTCAGAAAACCAATGTCAGTAAATACAGTTTGGCACTACATCCGTAAGTGCAACTTGAAACTCTACTATGCAAAGCAAAAGCCATTTATCAACAACACCCAGAAACGCCGCCGGCTTCTCTGGGCCGAGCTCATCTAAGATGGACTGATGCCAAGTGGAAAAGTGTTCTGTGGTCCGACGAGTCCACATTTCAAATTGTTTTTGGAAACGTCATGTTTTTGGTGGACGTCGTGTCCTCTGGGCCAAAGAGGAAAAGAACCATCCGGACTGTTATGGACGCAAAGTTCAAAAGCCAGCATCTGTGATGGTATGTGGCTGTGTTAGTGTAAATGGCATGGGTAACTTACACATATGTGAAGGCACCATTAATGCTGAAAGGTACATACAGGTTTTGGAGAAACATATGCTGCCATCCAAGCAACGTCTTTTTCATGGACGCCCCTGCTTATTTCAGCAAGACGATGCCAAACAACATTCTGCACATGTTACAACAGCGTGACTTTGTAGTAAAAGAGTGCTTGTACTAGACTAGACTAACAATTAGTGTCCTCAGTTCCCAAACGTTTATTGAATGTTGTTAAAAGAAAAGGTGATGTAACACAGTGGTAAACATGACCCTGTCCAAGCTTTTTTGGAACGTGTTGCAGCCATAAAATTCTAAGTTAATGATTATTTGCTAAAACCAATAAAGTTTATCAGTTTGAACATTAAATATCTTGTCTTTGTAGTGTATTCAATTAAATATAGGTTAAACATGATTTGCAAATCATTGTATTCTGTTTTTATTTAACACAACGTCCCAACTTCATTGGAATTGGGGTTGTAGTAAGTGCCTTATTGACAGCGCAAAGTCATCAAAATGCCAGCCTATTATTAATGTCTTCTGTGTTTTTGTATGAAAAACGAAGGCTAAACTCATCAAGTGTGTTAAAAAGTGTGGAAGCACATTCATTAAAAAATGTCAAATTCTTAGTCATAAAGACTTCCATAAAGTATATTGTTTATTGTAATCTGGGTCATTCAAGAGCTTTGAAGGGCAGAGGCTCAAGTTGAAATTTTAATGGTAATTAAGGCCTTAGATTTTTTTTCTCAACATTTTTTTAAGGCTCTGCAGACGCACTGTCTTTCCAGCCATATCTTTCTTCATCAGTTGATCCTTGTCTGCCTTCTTTGACCCACATTTTCTTAAAAAAAAAATAGGCTTTCGTATGTGTCAGTGTTGTATTATGTACTTGTTATTAAATGGACAGTATTTTGAATACCCTTTGCAAATTTAGAATTTGACCTATATACAGTATGTTATGTGACTCTGCTAAAGCTGTGTAGTAAATTTAATCTACACATATAAGTGTTGTGGGCCACCGTTGTTTAGGTTGTAACGCATGTGATCTATTTTCAACAATGACCAGTGTCAGACTTTACATGTCAAAGTTATTAAAAACTTTCACTTTGAGACATTTTTTAAAATGTTGGTGTTGTCATGTGGATGCACCAAAACGTCAGTTTCAGTTAAAAATCTATCGGAAGAGCACATTGGGACCAATCTAAAGGTCATTTCATATTTCCTCATATACATTAGTGGTTATTAGATCCATTAACTCCATAAACGTTCTTGTTCTCACATGGACATTAAAGAGTTAACTGGTGAGCCCATTTGATCTCTGTTTATATACCAAAACATTAGCACCTTAATGAAGCAATTGAACAATCTTTCAGATTAAAGTGTGGAGTTTTAATCTTCTTGACACACCGGCTTCCTGCGTAGTATTAGATGATTTTACGTAATGTGGCCTCTTTAATGTTGATTAACGCTCTGACATGTTTTTTTTCTCCAGTGTTGGCTTTTTTCAGTTGTTTTAACCTCCACATTCACCTGTCGTTTTAAAATATGAGTAATGTTGTTTAATATTATTCAGAAATACTATACCTTGTTTGCAGAAATGTAGTACCATGCAAGCGCTATTCCTATGAACGATTTCAGTAGTTAGGTATTGTATTGCGTTATATGTTCTCAACGCAGTCACAGTGGCAACTCTTCCACAGAATCTAAATGAGTTGAACATAACCATACTTGTAATTATACAAACTTACTGTGCATATAGTGATTATACACGATTCAAGACACAATGTCTAGCCACATGCTTTGTTGTGTGTCTGCATGAGATCACTAGGGCTGCCTCTGTGGGGTACTCCTGGTCAAAACACCAGCCTTAGATGGTTGCTCAAGTGGGGACATGTCTGAAACCTCAGACTAAGATCCTGCAAAATCGTTGAGTGAACGAAAAGAACAAATGCGGCCGGCGCGCGGGAGATTTAAAGAGCCGATAGTGTGCGACAAGCTATTTATGGCTGTAGACTTGTAGCGTGACTGTATGAGGCCTCGCTGGATCTTTTTAAAAGCCTTGTGGCTCACTGCTGCTGACATATTTCTGTTAAAAGAAAGAAGGGGGAAAAAAGGCCCATTGAAAACATCCAGGGCCTGTTAACAATCAGAGGCGATGTGGTAACACAGCCTCGTGTGCTAGTGTTTGGGATATCTGAAGCATGTACGCACAACCCCAAACACATGACACAAATGGAACAGACATAAAGAGCAGCTTGTTGTGTCCTGGCGGCTCCCTGGAGGTAGTGCGTACAGGGGGAAGCCCGCTCTTGTGGAGATCTAGCTTGTGAATAAGTTGCCAGGACTTCACTGGGTTTCCTCTTGATTCATGACTCGCTGTTTAAGGATGGCGTGAGAATGCGAGTAACCACTTTTAATCATCTTTTCATTGTTTCCATACCCCATTCCACAGAGGTTTGGGCCTCCCAAGCACTACATCCCGTATGCTTACGGGAACCCAGCTCAGAGTGCTGTCAGTCTCAATTTTAGGGTTCAAGAAGTTTGTTTTTCAAAGACAAAAATAATTTTTTTTCTTTCTCAACTCAAACTCGGGGATTATTGTTCATTCTAAATTTTTGGCTTTCGAAACAGTGTTTCCTTATAGTAAATAATTAAAATATGAACAAGCCGTTAAACTACTTAACTATAATTCTAAACTACTTAACTATAATTCTACAAGCAGTGTTTTGAAGTCCCTGTAAAGTGAAAAGCAATGTCTTCTAAATCTGACACAGTTCTCTGTGGTTAAAGGTTCCCTTCCATTAAAATCCCAATTTTTTTCACTGTTTTATGTAGGATTGTTGATAGAATAGTCGGTAGGATAATAGATTCTAAAGCGATTAGATTATCTATTGACTATTCCATCGAGTAGTCGCCCCGCCCCAATTTTTTTTTTTTTGCAACTTACATTCATTTTATTCTTGAACTTCAATCCTTAGAGTGAATATGTTGGTACTGAGTGTATGGTATAAATTCGGTGTGCAGAGTTTAAGTCAACAACAGAATTAGCCGATGCTAAACATTTAGCAAACACGATTAGCATTAGCATGCTCGTGATTACCATTTTAGGTCCAACAACGCAAACTACCATTCAGCTCACTCTTACATCATGTTATACTGTATGTACTGTACATTACTCATCTAAGTCTTAACTCATTTAGTGCCAGGGACATTTTCACAAATCCAGCTATTTAGTGGCGTATTAATATAAGACATGGCGGCACAGTGAATGACTGGTTAGCACATCTGAGGACCGGGGTTCAAATCCCGGTCCGACCTGTGTGGAGTTTGCATGTTCTCCCCGGGCCTGCGTGGGTTTTCTCCAGGAACTCCGGTTTCCTCCCACATCCCAAAAACATGCGTGGTAGGTTGATTGGAGACTCTAAATTGCCCGTAGGTGTGAATGTGAGTGCGAATAGTTGTTTATTTATATGTGCCCTGTAATTGGCTGGCGACCAGTTCAGGGTGTACCCTGCCTCTCGCCCGAAGATAGCTGGGATAGGCTCCAGCACGCCCGCGACCCGCGTGAGGATAAGCGGTACAGAAAATGGATGGAACATAAGACGTATTAATATGTTTTCGATGTTTTTATTTTGCTATTTTTTTTTGTAATATAAGGTTTGGCGCAGGTCCACAATATGTAGTCTTGGGAAGGATTTTAGTATGATAAATCGACAGTAGATGGCAGCTTTGATCAGAGCTTCGTCAGCACGATCAGAGGAAGAATACATCCGCTGAGGGCCCATGTGGGGGCGTGGAGAATTGGACCAGCGTGGTTGAGAGAGAGAGAGAGAGAACGAGACGGTGATCGAGAAGTTACGGCAAAAAAACATGGATAAATACAGACACCTTACTCTAAAACAGAGTTTTGCTAACACCAAAAAAGGATGACAATGGCTTTTCCCGAAAAAGAAAGGGATGACGCTACGACAACAAACTGCGTGTAACGTTGGTCGCGTTACGCGTTCCAAGGCCCACAGTGAGATCGCGACCATATCACGGTCCACTTCCCCCAAAACGTCCACTGCTGAGGGACATTCGGACTCGGATGACAATGAGCCTGATCTGGATTCATCCTTTTCTGGGAGCAGCAGGGCATCCTCCCCTGAGCCCCCAAAAAGTCACGGAAGAGGTAAGAACTTGCTAACTTCAAAGCTAATGTTCATAGCCCGAGCCATGACTCCGTTTACCATTTTATCAGGCAACGTGCACAAATAAGCATTTTGTCCTACAAACGTCCTACACGTTTACAAATCATGCATCCTGTAGACAAAAACTTAGATATAGATAACATAGCTAGATTAATTTGTAAGATTATTATTATTATTTTTTTTTACTGCCGTTCTTTTATTTATAGACAATACTGCACAAAAATATAATTTTCAGACAATGTGATGTGTGTAATGTTGGATTTTTTTTTACTTCATCGCACTGTAGCAACAACATAAATACTTTGTGGTAATTGTACATATTCTATAACTTGCAGTCGGTGCATCCAGCAGCAGATGCACTCCCACACCTCTTCAAAGGTGGAAAAAGTATTTTTCCCCACACTGCAGCAATAATTTTTTATTTTAATGCTAATTGTTTATTTTTTATCATTTACAGGAGGTCCATCAAGGCTGTTCATGGCTGGTCATCTGCTGACTGGGAACCCACAAAAGTCCCACACGCACGCACGCACCCACACATGCACGCACACACACACACACACACACACACACACACACACACACACACACACACACACAGACGTTTATAAATTGCTTGTTTTTGTAAGTGGTCAGTATGTTAATATGTATAAGAGCATACAACCAAACACCTGCTGCTGTCAAATAATAAAATCTTTTCTTTTTTTTGTTCTGAATTTTGTGCACTGTTGGCCTGTATTTTTTTCTGTGTTGATTTAAATGTAGGTATGTTACAAACATTTTCAAAACACCTAGTTTTCAAAATATTGGATAGAGGAGTGATACACAAATGAAATGAGCTCTAGTTTGTAAGAATCGGATTAAGGATTTGATGCCACTCTTTATGTCGCAAATTGGCCCAAGTTTTCTTGCCCAGAAATAAATTTAAATCATTAGGAAGTGTGTGACCGAAACCTTGACTCTTTGGTAGAAAAATGTCCGTATGTTAGACTTATTATTCCCCCCAAGCTGAGAACAATAGCACACTAGCCAACAACTTGAATACCTTCTACTGCAGATTTGAAAAGGACAGTTTCACACCCCACACCCACCCGGCCGCACCCCGACCACAATCACACCTCTGACTTCTGCGTTAACCATCCATGAACAGGATGTGAGACGAATCTTCAAACAACAAAAGATTAACAAAGCGGCAGGCCCAGACCATGTGTCCCCATCCTGCCTCAAAGTCTGCGCGGACCAGCTCGCTCCAGTCTTCACTCAGATCTTCAATAGATCTCTGGAACTGTGCGAAGTTCCATCCTGTTTCAAACGCTCCACCATCATTCCAGTCCCCAAGAAACCTGCAATCTCGGGTCTAAATGACTACAGCTACAGGCCTGTCGCTTTGACATCTGTCTCATCCACCGCCAAGCCATACAAATACACTCTATAAAGTGTGCATTTTTTTGTTTTACTTTTAAAAAAACTAATTTATGATGTAGCTGTGGCTGAAATAGTGAAGCTTGTCGTCAAAATCTGCGCATGAATGTTCAAAATAAGTGAATGGGAGCGTTGGCTGAAACTAACCTCAAAGTATCCTTTTTATTTTCACCCATGTCCTTTCAGCTCATGTTCTCTATTAGTGCCCCAACAATCCAACACTTTGTGAATTGTTTTTCACAATGAAAATAAGACAACAAAGGATAATGCAAAAGATAATGCGACTTCACTATGAACGCACAAGCCTCAAGCTGCCGTGATATTGCCAAGGGCTAATCAGCGCAAAGCTGTTTTCCATATTTAAAGCAAATCTTATTTATATATCAAATATTAATGAGAAATCTGGTTCCTCAAATGCCAGGTGGAAAGCACCAACTAGAATAGCTTTAAAAAGGGCATTCTGGCAATTTTCAATAAATTATCTTGCAAAACCAATGACAGAACATCAACGAATATAAAAAATAAAATAGAACTATCCCTGCCATATTTGAATGATTATATAAGTAGTATAAGTATATAAAAATTATCTCCAAGTATATAAAATGAAGCTTCAAAATCGTGAAAATTCAAGTTCTGTGAGAGCATGTCGCAGGGTTTTCTACGCCATGACAAGTGCCACTAGCTAACCCGTGAGCTAACAGGCTTCTGGTGCTCCTCTGGGCCGACATGGATGAGCGGCGGGCTTGTCCGCGGCATCAATTTGCTTGGGAATTCAAATAATTACACCGACCTGTTCTGTAAAATGTGGCATTTTAACGGTTTCTCCACTGTTCATTACTGCATAGTTCTGTCTTTTAACATTTTCAGCAATTATCTTCTACACTGTATAGTGACAATAAAGATTTACATTTCTAATAATCTATTTAGAAGCAAATCTGAATATACATTTTAGGGTTTTTAACTGACATTTTAAATTTTACAGGTGTAAAAATAAGTTAATCACGATTAATAAAAGACAGTCTAAGGATGGCTAAAAAGTTGTTTTGCAGATAATTATTTTTTATTAAGTTTAACACAAGTGTAAAAGGAAGTGAGCCTCTGTAAAACAAACACTAACACACAAGTGACAAGTCTTCCTGCTTTGAATGTGACTGCTTATTTCACATAACTTCCTGTGTATATTCTTCTCTTCTTACATTCTTCTTCTCTTAACACCCCTTGTTGAGGCCGCTCCTCTTTTGCAATAACCGTTCATCTCACCTCATAAAGCCTTTTCAACTGAGTACCCTTGCTTCATCTCCCTGTCCTGCTGTGAGCTCTTGCCTTCACACCATTCACTAACATGAATTTGAACTTTTCGACTGCTTGTAATTAACTTCACAGTTTCACCTGCACTCATGACGCTGCTTGTCGTCAACTTTGTCAAGAAAAATACTCGCTCATTTTATGAGACATCACTCTAAAGAAAAAAAAAAAACATAGGTTCTAATTCTTGTTAAATCAGGCTTTGTTACAAAAGTAACAATTTCTGTTTCAAAAATCCCACGAAATCATCTGACACATTTGCAGTTAAATAAAAACTGACCATCCATCTTCTTCTTCTCTTTGTGTTTATTCGCGGCTCTTATCTTTTTTGAGGGTTTTTGAAGAACTTACAACTGTTTCTGATATAGCGCCACAACGACGCAATTGCAGTTTGAAAACGACGCTGGGCAGGCAATGTTTTCTTTACGATAGAGCTTCTCAGCATGGAGGCGGCCCAGAATTTGGCAGAGGCAGCTGCCCTCAAAATTCATACACGGCAAAAACCCTGTCACAGATGAAATTACAGTACATGATTCACAAAAGCTGCCAAACATGAAACTTATATCTACCCTTAACTTTGCTTTGGGATTGTCCCAATATTTCTTTTTTTCCTGTCAAGCGTGAAAACATTCATATCATAAGTTTTAGTCTGTGTAATATTTTATGGCGGTCATTACCAACTACAGTAAGTATCAGAGTTTTCAACGATTTTGTTTAGTTGAGGATTGATAAGAATCATCACAGTGACACAAACCAACCACTTGGTTTTTCCTCTGCGTGGAAGGCCGGCCGAAACCTGATTTCTTTTCATGCAGATACAAAGAGCGCAGCGAGCAGCTCACTGTGTTTATCCAAAGGCCAGATGTCCCTGCACGCCTCTGACGCCTCCACCTTCACCGGCACATAGATATTGTGTCCTGAATGGGATGTAATCAATCTTGATTTTCATGTGGATTTGGCTTATCGAGGTCAGCCTGTAGCACCTGAACCTACTGTACCTCTTTCTGGGTTCTGGAACATGCATCGTGGTTTGAATGTACAGTACGTACGGCAGGATGGGATGACAGATGAGGATTGCTGTAAAGACATTAAATTAGTGTTTATAATTACTTGTTGTGGAGTGTCATGTCTGACAGTAATTTTAAAATCCCATTGACTGGACAAGTCAGGTACTTTGTTAGGATTAGGATTTTAGGCTATTTTCTTCTGTCAAAATTTGCATGTTTATGATGGAGAAACCTGCTGCAATGTTTGGTCCAGTTTTTTAGTTTTTGCCCCTCACGTCTGAATAGCAATGTGTTTAAGAAGGCAGTGGTGGTTGTCTTTTTCTCTCATTAATTTGTGCAACCTTTTTGTGCTTGTTTCGTAAGGAAATCTTGCTAAAGGAAACAAGGAAATAAGTAAGGAAATCTTGCTAAAGCACCGACTGGAATGCAGGATTCAGGAAGCTGCACTCTCCATAAAAAAAATCCATTCCAATTTAGTCCCCATCCTTTCCTTGAAATGTCTGCATGACACTTGTAGAATCACCAAAATAAAAGTGTTTCCTGTGTGGAACTCCTGAAAGTAAACTGGGTGATTTGTTTGAAGACTGAAGGGAGCATTGAACCTCTGGAGCAAGCAACCAGCAACGATGCTGGCTGCCATTTGCAGCCCTTTCCTTGCACATATGCGTGAGAACAGCAATCTCTGTACAGGATCAACTGGAACTAAATGTTTTCAAATCAAGATAATATCCCCCTTTGCATTGCCGACATGCTTTAAACTCTCTCGCAGTCTGGCAGATCTCCAAGCTGTGACTGCATTTCCTTACCCCGCCCCTCCCCTCTAATTCTGTTCTGACTCTCTGTGTACCCTAGCGACAGACAACGCTACCGCTCTCAAGACTGCACAAGTTCCATATGTAGGGGGCCGTTGAACTGAATTTAAACAAAAATGTGTCTGGGCCATTCATTAACATGACTTCAGCGTTTTTGGTGCCTGAAAACACAAACATGCATATGTTACCTCTAATTGTACATCAATGAAGGCCATTCAGAGGAAAACTTTGTTTAAGAGGACACGAAATTTGTGTCATGTTTCTTTACACAGTGTCTTTTCCAACTCGTGTCCTGGCATGAATATTACCGTGTTTTCAGCCGTGTTTTCCAAGCACATGTGAACAGGGGATTGTTTTAAAGTCGTGTGTGTCTTGGGTTGTTGTCATGTAAAGATAAACTTGGAAAAACCCAGCAATGGATTCAACATAACAATGACGCACTGGCGTCGGACACTATGAATGCTGCTCATTACCAATGTGACAGCAATGTTTGCCTGGAGTTATACGTGTTAATTTCTCCAATCCCATAATGGCCTATCTTCTGCAAAGACAAAACTGGTGAGAAGAGGGCCTCTCATGGTGTCATATTACACTTGCCTTAAAAAAAGACAAAGTACTGGAAGAAGCTTTCCGGCTGCATTTTAAGTACGAGCTTATAGTTGAATATCATACAGGCTTTTTAGTTGGTCAAAGGCAAAACTGACGAGTGGTGGGGGCTGTGTGGTTGGTGGAGGGCTGATCTTTATCTCTGGCCTCACACACACGCAAGGTTTTAGCACTACTCTTGGTCATGTATGGTGATAAACATCAAATTGTAGATTCATGCTTTCCTCTTAACGGGGAACGGAAGTTGTATTAAAATGTTTTGCTTATTTAGGTTTTTCACATAACCCAGTGAACGGTTAGGTTAACTGTAACCCTGACCAATATCCCGCATATTGCCTGAGGTGGGTGGGTCACTTGACTTGAATCAGACTCACGATACCAATTTTAGGATTTGGGACTTACTTATGATAGACTTGACTTCGACTTGAAACACATGACTACAGAAGTCTTTCCTGTTTATCTGCATTTTCAACAGTGTGCCATTTCTTTTGTTTTTGAAAGAAGAGTATTTTTTTGTTTTGTACGTGTAAACAAAGCAACCCACCACCAGCATGCTATGAAGCATTACTATTAGAAGTAATGTATTATGGAGGAAAACTCCTAAGCTTGTAATGTTTGCATCATT
Organism: Phyllopteryx taeniolatus; assembly: GCF_024500385.1. Classification (NCBI taxonomy): domain Eukaryota; kingdom Metazoa; phylum Chordata; class Actinopteri; order Syngnathiformes; family Syngnathidae; genus Phyllopteryx; species Phyllopteryx taeniolatus. The sequence goes on from NC_084513.1 coordinate 1,040,750, forward strand.
TAAATTTTTTATTTTTATTTTTAAATTACATCAGAACAAGGAGGACGTCAAAATGTAAGGTTTGCAACTCAGAGATATGAGACACAACATATGACACTGAATTTCATCCCTGACGAAAAAAAGAAAACAAAAAAAAACACAGAGATGGGTAGCCTTATCTATGTGAACTTCACAACATTAAGTTTCAAGTTGGTCACTGTATGTGTTTAAATTAAGAAGACCCAAAAATAAGTAGGAACACAGAAACCTTCTTCTAGAAGTACTTCTAGTTTTGATGCTACATGCTAATACTAGACTTTAGACCGATCTGATCGGCTTGATCGGTATCAGACGATAATTAGCATTTTATGCTGATCGGCTCCGCAAAAGACATTTACTCCGCGTCGCCGTCGTAAACAGTATATTTGAATCCAAAAGCCAGTTTATTTTTAGCTTTGTCGCGTGTCTTTTGATGTCATTTACGATCACTGGGCTTTGTCAAATCAAACTCAACCGGATACACTCGTTATCACGGCCACAACAACAATGGCTCGCGTGTGTATTGTGTTGGTCAAAAAAGAACAAAAACATGTGGTGGTGGTGGTCACCAGTGCTCGGGAGAAGACGTTCGTTAAAGGATTGCTTGAGGTATGTTCACATATTGCTTGAGGTATGTTCACATACTTTTAATAGGATACGGCTCACAATCAGGCAACAAAACGTTATGTAGCCTAGCAAGCTAGTGCTAGCACTTACCGTTATAGGTAAACATGCCGGCGTTCTGTTAAATCATGCTCTAAAGTTTCGGTGTGTGTGAAGTAATTTAATTACAATAAAGTAATTTAATTACAGGAAGTTAGCACCCATTATTTCTGTCATGTTGTAATGTTGGTTTGACCTGACTGACGAGAGAATATTTTTGAAGATACTCAGTATACAGGACACGATTATATACAGAAAATGAAGAAGTCATTTAAATAGACACATTGCTCCATCTTGTGATCGGATCGCTGATAGTTTGTTTTAAACTCTCTGATAGGTGATCGGCCCCAAAAATCCAGATCGTGTAAAGCCTAGCTAATACTAAGTGCAAAGTATGTAATGTGTGAACGTCATTTATATGCCACTGAACCTTGTCCTTATTGGAAGTGTTTGAAGCGCCACCAATAATATCAACTGTGTATGCTGATCTGTTGCTATAACTTTGTTGACAGTGTTGCAGAGGTGGGTAGAGTAGCCAAATATTGTACTTGAGTAAGAGTACTGTTACTTGAAGATAATGCGACTCAAATTAAAGTAAAAGTAGTCCTCCAACAATTTCTTGAGTAAGAGTAAAAAATACACAGTGAAAAAAAACTACTCAAGTACTGAGTACATGGTAAGTAACTCCTGATTTTTTAAATCAGAGCATGAAAATCAATAAAATAAAAATAACAAAATAAAATGTGAATGTGCAAACTATGATATTAATGTGTGTGTGTGCGTGTGTACAGTGTGAGCAAGATTTGCATGTACCCCAAGAGATGCATAATTTTACAGTTTCTTGTGATTGAAATAGGGCTAATGTGGGCTAATACGACATCCAAAACAACAACAAAACTTGCAATTTACCGCAAGGTGTTTTCTAAAGTTAGAAGTGGGTTGAAATATCCACGTTTGGCCAGACAGTGCGAGAGAAATACTAAAACACATGAAAGCTGCTGTTTTTCTTTGTGTAAATGTAAACACGAGTCGTGCACCATTGCCTTCAGTGGTAACGGCGACCTTCCTAACATGGTCGGCACGTAGGCACGTCGATTAGCCTGGCTGGCTTATCTGGTGTTAATACCAATGCCCAATTGAAGACGTGTGAGGTCATGTGACTTCTTTGTGTTATTTGATTGGTGACTGACTAGACTTAAACATCACATAATTGATAAATAAAAGTAGCGAGCGGCATTTAGATTATTGTAACGGAGTAAAAGTACCGTTTCTTCTTAACATACTGTAAATACTCAAATAAAAGTATGCAATATTAACTACTTTGACAAGTACAATTTATACAAAATGCGACTTGAATAAATGTAACGGAGTAAATGTAGCGAATTACTGCACACCTCTGCACTGTTGTGAAGGGTCCGTGATAAAGCTGTCTGTCCAAAGCGAGCCCTTTGTTAATACAAATGATTTTCAAGACACATATGTAGCATCAACAAGTTAGTTGAACTGTTACAAGTGATGGCTACTCTAACAAAACCTGATGTGCCTGCTGTGACATGGCTTATCTTAACTTTAGTTTTTGTAAAGTACGGTAATGATATGTACAGGTTTTTAACATTATTACCACAGCATAATGAAACATTACCTTTAATCGAATAACAAAGAGGGACATTTGTCATTTGTTTCACGATAAACCCAGTCAGTGGTTCTAAATGAGCCAACCAAATGAGAGATTGAATTAAAGTAAAAAGAACAAAAGACAAACAGATCTCCATACTTTTCATCATGGCGATTAATTCTTTTAAGGGTGGCTACATTTTATCTAATGAATAATGTTTACTATTCAATTTCATCAGAATCGTCTTTATTTGCCAAATATGTCATAAACACGAGGAACTTCTCTCCGGTAGTTGGAGCTGCTCTAGTACGGCAACAGACAGTCAATTGATAGAGAAGACTTTTTAGGCATAAAAAGACAGTCACTGAGCAATAAAAGGTTACCAGTAATGTGGTAATGCGGGTAAAATTGTTTTTAATTTAATTTATTTATTTATTTATTTATTTTTGTTTTGGCAATTGTGCAAAATCATGCCGAGTCCTCTAGCAATTAGAGCAGTTTGAAATGACTAATAGAACAATAGTCTGGTGAAGTGACCATTGTGCAAATGGCGCAGAAACTTCAAGAAATTTATACAGTTTAAAGTGACTAGTCGTGCGATAATCTGGGACAATGCCAATTGTGCAACTGGTGCCGATACCTCTCAAGCACATGAGTGGCCAGTATTGGTCAATAACAGATATGTATATAGTGCAGTCTGGCGAGACTACTACAGTGAGTGCACAAATAATGTATTATTGGCCCGACAAAGATGTGACAACTATCTCAAGACAAAAATTGGCAGCATGTTAAAATGGAATTGTAAGTTAACTGATTAAGAAGTTAATGGCAAGAGGGAAGCAGCTGTTGGAATGTCTGCTCGTTTTAGTTTGCATTGATCGATAGCGACTACCTGAGGGAAGGAGCTGGAAGAGGTGGTGACCAGGATGTGGAGGGTCCAAGATGATTTTGCATGGTCTTGTCTTAGTTCTGGCAGCGTGCAAGTCCTCAAGGGTGGGTAGGGGGGTACCGACAATCCTTTCAGCAGTTTTAATTGTCCTTTGCAGTCAGAGTTTGTCCTTTTTTGTAGCAGCACCAAACCAGAGTGTGATGGATGAACGCAGGCCTGATTCGATGAGTGCCGTGTAGAACTTTCTCAACAGCTCCTGTGGCAGGCCGTGCTTCCTCAGAAGCCACAGGAATTACATCCTCTGCTGGGCCATTTTGAGGATGGAGTTGATGTTGATCTCCCACTTCAGGTCCCGAGAGACTGTAATTTCCAGGAACTTGAAGGTCTCAACGGTTGACACAGGGCAGTTGGACTGCGTGAGGGGAAGCTGTGGTGAAGGGTGCCTCAAGAAGTCCCCAATCATCTCTACAGCCTTGAGCGTGTTTAACTCCAGGTTGTGTCGGCCGCACCACAGCTCCAACCGCTCCACTTCCTGTCGATACGCAGACTCGTCACCATTTTTGATGAGGCCGATGTCTGTGGTGTCGTCTGCAAACTTCAGGTGTTTGACAGCCGGGTGCGTTGAGGTGCAGTCGCTCGTGTAGCGAGAGAAGAGTAGCAGAGAGAGGAAACAACCTAGGGGCGCCCCAGTGCTGGTGGTGTATGTAGATGGTGTAGGTGGTGTCCTTCAGCCTCACCTGCTGTGTCCTGCCCGTCTGGAAGCTGTAAATCCACTGGCAGATGGTAGACGAGACGCTTAGCTGGCGAAGCTTGGAGGAGAGGAGTTCGGCGATGATGGTGTTGAACACAGAGCTGAAGTCAACGAACAGGATCCTCGCGTAGATCACCGCGCCGTCGAGGTGTTCTTGGATGAAATGCAGTCCCATGTTGACTGCGTTATCCGCTGACCTAATTCTCTATTAGTTCTCTATGTCCTCCATCGGCTCTAAATTATGTTAACTTCAGTGGCTTCCTGTCTGTGTAAAAATGAACATCGAAGTTTTTGTGATTTGGGTAATGTACTGGTAGTTCTCTTTCTGTGTGTCATCTATTAGCAACAGTGCAGGGCAACGGGCTGACGACACACTGGGGTAAGAGGGGGCACAGCTCCCTCAAACAAACACTATGCTCCCTCAAATCAAATCTGTGCATTCTTCCCCAACACTGTCTCTTCTTCTTCATGCTGTGCCGTGCCAGCTGTCTCTTTGATAGGCTGATCAGCTGTCTCCAGTGAGACTGTAGAAACGGACAAAAAGTAAATTATTAGGGGTGTCCCGATATGATCTTTGTGATCGGAAATGTCAGATGTCAACAAAAAAAAACCAGTATTGGATCGGAACGGACTGGATCTAAAATCTCAGATGTTACAACTCTCATACAAGTCCATTCATGCGCCACTCCACCAGTTTCATCCAGCAGCGCCCAGATGGCATGCAGATCCCACGTGATCACAGCAACAGGTTGCCAAGGTGCTAACACAGTAGCAAGGAGTAAGAGTGAATGTTGCTTAAAGTCGTTTATTGACACTCCAGTTTTAAGCTCACTGTAAAACTAAACTCACATAACAAAATAATTACACCTATTGAATATTCAAATACATCACAGCCTTTGTTTATTTCTTCATTTTTGTTCATAAAAATCACTAGCTCAAAGCCTACATACGAGTGAAAAACACCATTGACAAGCTAACGAAAATTTGCATGGAATTCATGGCAGTTATATCTCTCAAAAGAATGCATATTGGTACACAAACACTGTATAACTAGATACAAACAGGCAATATAACAATACTCTCTAGCATAGATTCTTCAAACTCTGGAAAAACGAGCTATAATAACAATATTCTATGGTGACCACGATTCTTTGTCACTGCAAATGTGTAGCTCATTGTGTTTATCACACTGCCCCTCAGAGGCCAAGCCGTGCACAGCAGGAACAACGATTGCCATTTATCTAAACCCCAGTTACATCAAGTTCAAAAGTGTATTGCCGCACATGTGGAGAAAGCAAATGATGTTCCCACCATATACCGATAGTATAAAAAAATAAATTAATTGAACTTTGTTATTTCGCACAAATTATCATTTGTATTTATTATTTATTGATTTTTAAAAAACATTTATTATTAATCATCCACCCCTCCTGGAGCCGTCACCTTATCGTGGTGGAGGGGTTTGTGTGTCCAAATGATCCTAGGCGCTAAGTTGTCTGGGGCTTCAGGCCCCTGGTAGGGTCACCCATGGCAAACAGGTCCTAGGTGAGGGACCAGACAAAGCACGCCTAAAAGACCCCTATGATGAACAAAACAATTGGATTTATGTTTCCATTGCCCGGATGCGGGTCACCGGGGCCCCTCTCTGGAGCCAGGCTTGGAGGTGGGACTCGAAGGCGAGCGCCTGGTGGCCGGGCCTGCATCCATGGGGCACGGCCAGGCACAGCCCGAAAGGGTAACTTGGGTCCCCCTTCCCATGGGCTCACCACCTGTGGGAGGGGCCATAGTGGTCGGCTGCAGTGTGAGCTGGGCGGTGGCCGAAGGCAGGGACCTTGGTGATCCGATCCCCGGCTACAGAAGCTGGCACGTGTAATGTCACCTCTCTGGCCAGGAAGGAGCCCGAGCTGTGTGTGAGGCAGAGAAGTTCCGACTAGATATAGTCGGGCTCGCCTCCACACACGGCTTGGGCTCTGGTACCAGTCCTCCCCAAGTCGAGGAGTTCAATTATCTTTGAGTCTTGTTCACGAGTGAGAGAAGACTGGAACGGGAGATCGACAGGCGGATCGGTATAGCGTCTGCAGTAATGCGGACTTTGTATCGGTTCGTTTGGTGAAGGAGGAGGTAAGCCGAAAGGCGAAGCTCTCGATTTACCGGTCGATCTACATTTCTACCCTCACCCGTTGTCACGAGCTGTGGGTCGTGACCGAAAGAACAAGATCCCGGATACGAGCAGCCGAAATGAGTTTCCTCCACAGGGTGTTTGGGCTCTCCCTTAGAGATAGGGTGAGAAATTCAGGATGGACTCAGCGTTGAGCCGCTGCTCCTCCATTGAGAGGAGCCAGATGAGGTGGTTTAGGCATGTTAAACATAAGTAAAAACAGAATACAATGATTTGCAAATCATGTTCAACCTTTCCCATTCTTGTTCGATGTACAGCTTCAGCTGTTCAACAGTCCAGGTTCTCCGTTGTCGTATTTTACGCTTCATAATTTTCAATGGGAGACAGGTCTGGACTGCAGGCAGGCCAGTCTAGTATCCGCACTCTGTTACTACGAAGCCACGCAGTTGTAACACATGCAGAATCTGGTTTGCCATTGTCTTGCTGAAATAAGCAGGGGCGTCTATGAAAAAGACTTTGCTTGGATGGCAGCATATGTTTCTCCAAAACCTGGATGTACCTTTCAGCATTAATGGTGCCTTCACAGACGTGTAAGTTACCCATGCCATTGGCACTAACACAGCCCCATACCATCACAGATGCTGGCTTTTGAACTTTGCGTCCATAACAGTCCGGATAGTTATTTTCCTCTTTGGCCCAGAGGACACGACGTCCACAATTTCCAAAAACAATTTGAAATGTGGACTCGTCGGACCACAGAACACTTTTCCACTTTGCATCAGTCCATCTTAGATGAGCTCGGGCCCAGAGAAGCCGGCGGCGTTTCTGGGTGTTGTTGATAAATGGCTTTTGCTTTGCATAGTAGAGTTTGAAGTTGCACTTAACGGATGTAGCACAGAACTGTATTTACTGACATTGGTTTTCTGAAGTGTTCCTGAGCCCATGTGGTGATATCCTTTACACATTGATGTTGATTTTTGATGCAGTGCCGCCTGAGGGATCGAAGGTCACGGGCACTCAATGTTGGTTTTCGGCCTTGCCGCTTACATGCAGTGATTTCTCCAGATTCTCTGAACCTTTTGATGATATTATGGACCGTAGAGGATGAAACCCCTGTTCCCAATTAGCCTGTTCACCTGTGGGATTGAACATGATTTTCAAATCATTGTATTGTGTTTTTATTCATGTTTAACACAACGTCCCAACTTCATTGGAATTGGGGTTGTAATTATTCTGAAAGTAAGCCCTTTATTTGAACACGTAATACTTTATTTACTTGCTCTTATTTTGAAATTCACTGCCATACTTTTATTTTATAAATGAGAAAACAAACAGTTGTGCTCATATATTTGATTACCCAGGCTGAATTTGTAAGATGGGTCCAATTCTTTCAAGAAAACATGAAGGGCCATGCGTAACTCATTTAAATTTTTTTGTTTATGGGATTCAAATTATTTCAGAAAAGCATTACTGCTAAACAAAACATAACCATAAAGAAATTAATCCTGGTTGTTGTTTTTCAGTCGTATTTAAAAAAAAAAAAAAAAAAAAAAAAAAAAAAACAATATTTAAAAAATTCTGCCAGGGTATGTAAACATATGAGCACAATTGTACATCTATGCAGTCATACGAACCCCTGTATTTGGAATGAAAGTGTAGGATACACCTTTTTCCTAACCTCTAGGTGGCGGTGGCATATTAGAATGAAAGTGTACACCTTTCTCATAAACTCTAGGTGGCGGTGGCATATTGGAATGAACGTGTGCACGTTTTTCATAACCTTTAGATGGCGGCATTCATTTATATAATGTGAAAGTTTTTTTTCCATTTTCTCCGATACCTATGTATAATGCGCCCTCTTGACTTTTGACAATTTTGGGGGGAAAATGTGCATTACACAGAAGAAATTATGGTAATAGTGCCCTGTTAACATCACCTGCTATACCCGAGTGTGTTATTGGAGTGAAACTAGTTAAGTCGTGAAAAATGCCGTGTAGCAATTGCTAAGTTTGTGTCATAATAAATAATTATAATAAATAATAAAATGGAATAAATATGTGCTGTTACATGATGCCCCCTTAACATTTCTGTCTGCATCAAGTATGCATGGCTAGAACCGGCTCTGCTGGGCGACAAAATCTTATTTCACGACATGGGCCATTTTATATCACAATAACGATATACTACGATTTAGATTTAGTAAATAGGGATCGGGCCGGACCGCAAATAGTGAAAATCTGCATATAATTGACACCTATTAGAGCTGCATTGAAATGTTTTTATTTATTTATTTTTAAACTCCAAACATTCTTGAATAATTAAGCACAAATAAGTGTTTTCCGGATTCTCTAGAGGGACGAATCACGCTTCTCCATCTGGCAATCTGATGGACGAGTCTGGGTTTGGCGGTTGCCAGGAGAATGGTACTCGTCTGACTGCATTGTGTCAAGTGTAAAGTTTGATGGATGGGGGATTACAGTCGGGGGTTGTTTTTCATGAGCTAGGCTTGGCCCCTTAGTTCCAGTGAAAAGAACTCTGAGTGCTTCATCATACCAAGAGATTTTGAATAATTCCATGCTCCCAACTTTGTAAGAACAGTTTGAAGCTTGCCACTTTCCTCTTCCAACATGACTGTGCACCAGTGCACAAAGCAAGGTCCATAAAGACATGGATGACAGAGTCTGGTGTGGATGAAGTTGACTGGCTTGCACAGAGTCCTGACCTCAACCCGATTGAACACCTTTGGGTGAATTAGAGTGGAGACTGAGAGCCAGGCCTTCTCGTCCAACATCAGTGTGTGACCTCACAAATGCGCTTCTGAAGGAATGGTCAAAGGTTCCCATAAATACACTCCTAAACCTTGTAGACAGCCTTCGTAGAAGAGTGGAAGTTGTTATAGCTGCAAATTGTGGACCGACGTCATATTGAACCCTATGGATAAGGAATGGGATGCCACTTAAATTCATATGTGGGTCAAGGCAGGCGAGCGAATATTTTTGGCAATGTAGTGTATTTACAGGATTATCAATTCTATAAACATACAGTAGTGACAGCTCCTCTACCAGTGCCCTAACCTACCTACACTGTATAAGTAATTTTATATTCCAATTGTGATAACTATCCCAATATATTATTTTCCCTTCAAAATACATGAAATTAATAACAATTATCTTATCCTTTTTTTTTTATAGAAAACACAAATCAATAAAAATACAAATCACTGATGGTGTAGTGGTACACTCGCCTGACTTTGGTGCGGGCAGCGTGGGTTCAGTTCCCCCTCGGTGACGGTGTGAATGTGAGTGCGAATGGTTGTCCATGTCTATATGTGCCCTGCGACTGACTGGCGACCAGTTCAGGGTGTAGTCCGCCTTTCGCCCGAAGTCAGCTGGGATAGGCTCCAGCGCCCTGTGACCCTAACCAGGATAAGTGGTGTCGAAAATGGATGGATGGATAAATAAAAATACAATAAAACAAATATCAAGTGGGGGAAAAAACATTCAATATATCTGGTAGTGCAACAAGGAATGTACACTGTTGGTGTCTACGTTACAGTATAATGTAGTGTGATGTATAACGTTGTTTACATCCATGCTCCTCTACCAGTGCCCTAACCAAGTATTTGCGGGTGATGGGGAAAAAATGCTACTAGAAAGTAGTAACATTGCTGCAGTTACATTAACTCTCATTCATATAATGTTAGCGTCGAGTCTGAAATATAACGCATCAAACCTCACTCCAAGTCACACGCTCTTGGAACGCATGTGTGGCGTGGTCATCAGGCACACTCCTGCCAGAGGCTCAAAGCAACAATACCACTGTCCGCCCCTCCCCCCATTGACAGTCAAATGACATCGACCAATAGGATTGCGTATTGTGACTGCCGCATCGCCTCCCGTGCTTGCTGTTGTCAACATACTTTCACGCCATCGTCAACATTTATTTATGCGCACAAGCCACTGTTTACTGCAACATTAGAGCATGATTCAAACGGCAACTGTACACAGTCACCGCAAGAAATAAATGAAATGCTTTACAGTTATTATAGCAGCTTATACGCATCGTCGAACAACCCAGACCAAAAAGAAACTGAAACATTTATTAAGGATCTAAACATTCCTCAATTAAATACACAAATTAAAGACAACCTTGATGTTCCTTTAACCATCACAGAATTACATAACGCATTAAAAAATATGCAATCGGGACGAGCGCCTTGCCTGGACGGAATCCCCATTGAATTCATTAAACATTTCTGGCCAATACTAGCGCCTCTATTTCTCAGAACAGAACAGGAGATAAACAATAAAGGTCAAATTAGTGGCCATATGAACACAGCTTCAATTAAGCTTCAATTAAGTTATTACTAAAGTCAGGTAAAGAGCCCACTCTCCCGGCTAATTATCGGCCCTTATCACTGATTAATGTAGATATCAAGATTATCTCGAAAGCCCTGGCAGCGAGACTTGAAATGGTACTCCCGTCGATAATCCACTATGACCAGATAGGCTTCATTAAAGGTAGAAGTTCCACAAATAATGTCAGACGTCTGTTAAATTTAATAAGCATGTCACAGTGTAAAAATCTAAACGCAACCATCGTGTCACTTGACGCAGAGAAAGCTTTCATAAAGTTAACTGGGCTTTCCTGTTTGCAGTACTTTGCAAATTTGGCTTTGGAGATTTATTTATTTATACATTGGATAGCAACATTATACAATTCGCCGAAAGCAACAGTCACCACAAATAGGATTACTTCACAATGTTTTACATTACGAAGAGGAACCAGACAAGGATGTCCACTCTCACCAATGCTATTTGCAATATTCATCGAACCTCGTACTGCCGCTATACGTCAGAATGCTAATATTCAAGGTATCTGCTCACTAGTGACAGAACACAAAATGAATCTATATGCTGATGATATTCTTCTTCACTTACAGGAACCCAAGTATTCTCTTCAGACAGTCTTCAATCTCATTAAAACATTTTCACAAATATCAGACGACTATCAACTGGAAAAAAATCAATACTCCCAATAACAGCAAACTCATGGACTCCTGCAGATCAAATCCCAGATTACCCTATCCCTATAGGAAACATTAAGTATTTAGGTTTTAATATTTCAAACTCATGGACTCCTGCAGATCAAATCCCAGATTACCCTATCCCTATAGGAAAGATTAAGTATTTAGGTCTTAATATTTCAAACTCATGGACTCCTGCAGATCAAATCCCAGATTACCCTATCCCTATAGGAAACATTAAGTATTTAGGTCTTAATATTTCGTCAAAAATCACAGACCTAACCAATCTAAATTTAAAAAATCTCATCTGATTTAAGACGCTGGAATAACTTGCCTATATCACTACTGGGAAGAATAGCTACAATAAAAATGAAACATTTTCAATGATTCCATTTAAGACCACGTTTAAATGATTTCAAACCTTAGATTCTGCTGTAATAAATTTTTATTCAAAAAATAAGAAAAATAGAATTAGTCGATCCACTCTTCAGAAAAGTAAACAGGAGGGAGGCCTAAATGCTCCCAACTTTAAACACTATCCTTTAGCTAACCAATTACAATACCTCATCAAATGGTTGCACCACAATGAGGAGTATGATTCTAGGCTAGAATTAGAACAAATAGACTGCAGCAACATAAAACTCGCAAAACCCGCATTTATTTCCACAAGTCTTAAATGCCATAAATGCTTCAAGAACCCAATAATCGCATCCACCTTCACGGCTTGGTGGCAAGGTTTAGAATCTACAGTATCTCAATTAGCTCCCAGTATGGTCTCCCCAATGTGTCATAATCCAGATTTGAAATTAATAATATACCCCTTCATTTTAGTACATGGGAACAACATGGAATTGACCACCTACAACAACTGTTTAACCACAATGTTTTTAGGACACGTGATGAACTGTTCCAAGAATTCCAAAAACCAGGCGGAAAATTTCTTCAACACAATAAATTAAAAGCAGCAATAATTTAAAAAAAAAGAATACCAACACTCCAGAGCACCCTCGAACTGCTGGAGTTTGTCAAGTAAATAGTGAAGCTTTTCCTGCAAAGTAAAAGAAATCTCTCAAAAGTTTATAAATTAATTTCATGTACTAAATCAATGCACTTAGTCATCACCAAATGGGAAGAAGACCTTTCCACGTCCGCTGACCGTAGCTACTGGATACAGATTTGTAACAATACGTTTAGAATGACAAAAAACACAAATCTACAGTTTATACAATATAAAGTGCTCTATAGAACACACTTTACTCAGTACACTATGCATAAAATGGGCTTCTCTCCATCTAATATATGCGCGCAATGCACCAAAAATACCCCAGACACCTATGTTCATGCTATATCGAAATACACACCAATTCAATGCTTTTGGTCCTCGGTTACACAAAAACTCTCTTACATTTTGAATTTCAGGATTCCACTTTACCCAAGATTGTGCATACTTGGCGACTTAAGCATAATCGACCTCCCTAATAAATATTCACAATCATTCCTTGTCGCGTTAGCTACCGCTAACAAAACAATTCTATTAAACTAGAAAAACAAACAAGCTATTAACATCAATCATAGAATATATTGCGTTAGAAAAAATATCAGCAGAATGAAAAAATCAATTACATATATACATAGATAGCTGGTCACCTTTTTTGAGATAGTAGGGTGAAAAGCTGCAGCTGGCTACTAGTGTGGACTGAATGGGTGGCAACGAGGGTGAATTAAATGCCAGTATTTTTAGGGTAATAGCCTGTCAGCAACATTGAAAAAAAAAGAAAAGAACTATGAACTCGTTCGTTTTTGGACCGGTGAACTTAGTTGAAACTTTGGAACTATGAACTGAACTAGTTCATTTTCAGAACAATGAAGTGAACTTTGAAGTAGTTCGTGTAGAAAATGACCTTACCCAACACTGATCACATCACAATATACAGTATATCGCAATGTTATTTTTTTCCAATATATTGCAGCCCTACTCCATACCCTCATATAAAATAGCAACAAGGAAAATTGCTGACAAATTTCATCTTTTACAGCCAGTATAAAAGTGATTCAACTGTTAAAATGTTCTTGTTTGTTGTTGTCAAGTCACCAAATCAAGTGTGGTTGCAACGCTGACTTGTGCTTCCTAAGATCCAAAAAGCAGGAAATTTTTAATTAAAACAAGTTCTGGCAAGGATCCGTGAGGCATCAAGCCCATCTTGCAAGGAATTCCTGTTGGACGTTTGCACAGAGCGGCAACAGAAACTGCCAAGCAGGCTAATAATGGAACGAGATGGAAGAGCGGGTTCAACCGCTGGGGAAGAAAACTAGAATGAAAACAAACAGGAGGCCCCTGAGAGGCCCACTTACTCGTGAGAGGTCTGAATGGGGCGAAATAAACAGTCGAGGGATTTCTTCTAACTGAATCATGAAAGTTAGTGATAGACAGATGTGTCTTTTTTTAGGGCCAATACCGTCAATCCATCCATCCATTTTCTGAGCCGCTTCTCCTCACTAGGGTCGCGGGCTTGCTGGAGCCTATCCCAGCTGTCATCGGGCAGGAGGCAGGGTACACCCTGAACTGGTTGCCAGCCAATCGCAGGGCACATACAAACAAACAACCATTCGCACTCACATTCACACCTACAGGCAATTTAGAGTTGTCAATTAACCTACCATGCATGTTTTTAGGATGTAGGAGGAAACCGGAGTGCCCGGAGAAAAACCCACGCAGGCACGGGGAGAACATGCAAACTCCACACAGGGCTGGGGATTGAACCCCAGTCCTCAGAACTGTGAGGCAGACGCTCTAACCAGTCGGCCAGGGCCAATACCGATGCCGATAATTAGTAGTCAAGGAGGCCGCTAACCAATGATTGGAGCCAATTTTCGTTTTGCGGTTATAAGGAAAATATTGGCATCAAAATTTGAAATAATAAAAACTGCAACACTTCATTGAAATGCCTTTAAGCACATTTATTAAACAGTTTTTCAAATTTGCAATATGCTAGTATATATATTGTTTTAATATTAGAAAATAGGCATCATTGTTTTGAAATTCTAACAAAAAGGGCAGGGAGCTCCCAGACTCAGCAGCATTTCTTACAAAGTTAAATGAAAGTTAAATGAAAACAGGCGGCACGGTGGCCGACTGGTTAGAGCGTCAGCCTCACAGTTCTGAGGTGCAGGGTTCAATCCCCGTCCCCGCCTGTGTGGAGTTTGCATGTTCTCCCCGTGCCTGCGTGGGTTTTCTCCGGGCACTCCGGTTTCCTCCCACATCCCAAAAACATGCATTAATTGGAGACTCTAAATTGCCCGTAGGCATGACTGGGAGTGCGAATGGTTGTTTGTTTCAATGTGCCCTGCGATTGGCTGGCAACCAGTTCAGGGTGTACCCCGCCTTCTGCCCGATGACAGCTGGGATAGGCTCCAGCACGCCCGCGACCCTAGTGAGGAGAAGCGGCTCAGATAATGGATGGATGGATAAATGAAAACAAATAAATAGCTCCCAAAAGTTTTCTATTGTAAATAGTCTTCTAAAATTTCAATGTAATTGAAATATTAATGTTTTACATAAAAATAATAATAATAATTTTGTTTAAAGTTGAAAAACAAAAGGTGCAGGGATTTCGCTGGGTCAGCAGCATCTCTTAAACAGTTAACTGCAAATATAAAATAAAATAAAAAATGGTTACCTAAAATAAATAAAACAGTTTGAGTTGTCACGTCCACCACTGCAGTGGGTCCCCTTTTCCACCTGTCGATGACTGGCTCCTTGAGGTACAGATGTTGCTCATCCTCAACGCAGCTACTGGCCAGGCAGTCACCAGTGTAACTTGTCAGCAGAGCTGAACGTCTCATCAACACGGCTGCGGAAGGACCGCGTTCTCTCCGTTGCCTACTGTGTCTGTTTCCCTCAATCTCGTGTTCATGCACAGATGCCTGCTCCTCCTGTAGCAGCAGAAATAGTTAAACAGACATTATTTCACTACAGTTTTAGACATGAATGCAATTCTCTGGCCATCCCATCAGCATGTGTGCTTCCCTACAATTAAACAGAATTTTACTCTCCCTCTCTTACTCACACACATACAAACAATTCATACTCGTATCACTGACTATTTCCCTATCAATATTATTAGCAAACATGTTTCAAGTGGTTAAACCTCTCCCCGGAACCACTAATATGGTTGGCATGGCAAATTAGCAGCTAGGTGGGTATTAGCCTGCGAGCGAAACTCTTCCCCAATGGTTTACTAGCGGTGGTTAGCTCAAGGCATGGCACTGGCAGCTTTATTTTTACAGAGCATTTAATACACAAGGTAATTAAATGTGCTTTACATGATTGAAAGTCCATTTACTCTAAGTAAATGTTAAGTGTGTGTGTATATCCATCCATCCATTTTCTGTACCGCTTATCCTCACTAGGGTTGCGGGCGTGCTGGTGCCTATCCCAGCTATCATCGGGCAGGAGGCGGGGTACACCCTGAACTGGTTGCCAGCCAATCGCAGGGCACATACAAACAAACAACCATTCGCACTCGGGGAGAAAATGCAAACTCCACACAGGGGGGGCCGGGAATATATATATATATCTATATATATATAGATATATATATATATATATATATAGAGAGAGAGAGAGAGAGAGAGAGAGAGAGAGAGAGAGAGAGAGAGAGAGATATTCGGTCCTCAGAACTGTGAGTCATATGTGCTAACCAGTCGTCCACCGTGCCGCCATATATATATATAAACTCAATAGTCTCATAGTAATGTTACAAGTAGTTGTGCATTGTAGAGGACTAGGATTTATTACAATTATATAAAGTCTGCTGCCTTAATTTATCTTTGAAACACATTTGCTCCATTTGTCTCCATTTGGTAAAACCTTCTCTTCTCTGTCCCGTGTGTGTGAGACAGAGCATTGTGGATGCGTTGTACAGCTTTTACTGCGTGCTGATTGCTGTTACCCCGTGCAGTGACTGTGCACAGGTAACCAATCAGGTGGTGCTGTGGGCTGGACAATGCTGGAAAGAGAAGTCACACACAGAGATGCTCGCTGCAGCTGCATCGGAGTCAAAATAACCCAGTATTAAATTATTGGCTGTCGGCTATCACTAATGAAAGTGATATACTTCCTGTGGTTTCTGATGATATTATTAGTAGTGCATTCAAGGGCTGCAATGCAGGTCTGTGTGGGAAGGTGGGGAGTCCTTCCTTCCCTAATGAGTTGGTGTGACTGGACTGGACGGTCCATTTGGGGAAAGGCCACTTCCAGGGATATTCCTGTCGTGGCCATCCACACCAGGGAAGTTCTTTCGTAATCGATTGCTTACAAAAGGACAACAAAAGCTCAACACAGATGCAGGAAGGATGATTGTTTTGTTTTGGGGTTTTTTGTGCATGAGAGACATTTCAATTAGACGCCAGTGAGATGACTATATAGCCTCATGGTTGTGCTAGACAAAAAAAAAGTCAAAGACACAAAACATGTTTGTTTGTTTGATGTTTTAATGACTCTACCTCTCCCCTAATAGATCATGCTACCCCACTCCATCTCCAATTGGAGGAAATAAAACCTCTGGCTAATATTTTGTTCGCATACATTTAATCCTTTAAACTAGAGTCACTCAGTAGAGCCCAGATCTCCGCCAAGGGCTTGCATTCTGAAATATGTCCATCTGACTTGTTTGAATAAAAATCGTGACATACTGTTATACTCCAGTCGTGTAGGTGCCTGTGCTGTGCATTTAAAAGGTTCAAAGGGCCAAAGCTTTTTCAGCACAGCTCCATCAAGATGTGGTAGATCTCTGCCCCCACACGGCCTCCAAGATGGTAGACTGTAACAACAAAAAAGTGTTCAGACAGTAATCGGCACCAATCTGCACTTCTTTCTCCCATCAGCCTCACTCTTGGACAGAGTCGTGTGGAAATTGTTGATTTAGAACAAATGCCAACTGTTATAAAAAAAACGAAGCATTGTGCTTGGCGGAGGTAATAAACAAAATGATCTCCCAAGTTTTCCATAAGCTACAATAGTGTTTTGAATTGCAACCTAATGGGAAGCGCCTCAAGTGTACTGAAAAGCAACTCCTCCCATAACAGAGATGTGCTTAAACAATAGTGGCACAAGATGCCAAAGTAAATACACAGCCGTGAACCTGACTAGTCGCTGGCCTCAATGTGCAAGAGGAAAAGCTTTGCAGCATGTGCACTCAAACAGTTTGGAGTCACAACTAGCTCTTAATCAGTTTAAATGTGGTCGGTGATTTGGTTTGTGGTAGGGAAAAATAAGTGGTGTCCTATTACCTTTAGTTCTTTACCTTTTTTAGGACATCCATGAAAGGGGGATTACAAGACGAGTTCTGTCTCAAACAAGCCAAGGCACATTTTTTTGCTCTCCTGCCACTGTGTGGATAATCACACAAGCAAACATCTTCAAACTTAGCAACTTAGTTTACTTTAAATTGCAAAACTATGAATACTAAGGCCTCTAAGTATCCCACTTATGATGTTTACCCTTTTTGCTCTTGCAGCGACGATAAAGAACAGCACCAGCAGTGGATTTCCTGGAGCAAACAGCCCAAATGGCAACAACTTGGCGACCAAAGGCTTCTCTGAAGGAGACCTGCTGCTTCAGGTAATAGACAGAGCCAAGTCCTAGTATCCTGGGAAACTAGGTATTTTTATTTTTTTTTTTTTAATGTAGTCTTTTTTTTTTGTCCCAATCACAACGGATTTTTTGTCCCAATCACAACGGATTGGGACAAAATTCACGTAAACGTCTCACAGTATCAGAAACACTAACCTTGTGCTTCATTGGTGGGTAAGTAAAGGAGTCAACGTTTTACCGGGCACTTGTTTCCATTAATTACTCTTTTTCATGCCAGCTCGTTTTACTTTTGTTTTCACCGGTGTCGTGTGAAGTTACCTTTTGTGCCAAAGTGCTGAGTTCCGGTGTATACCCTTCAAAAATAAAAGACTACATGCTTAAAACAGGAAGTCAAGTTGAAACTTGCACATGTATACCATTTGACGTGATAAAACAGTCGCAAATAACCATTTTTTATTTTTTTTTAGCTGAAACATTAATTAATTGATAGTAAGTCAGTTAGGTTAGTCACACACACGTTGTCTTTTAGTTCATAGGTTTGATCCAGGTTATAAAGAACCCTGTGTCAAATGTTCATTTTAGTCCATGCTGCGGGCTGCTAAGAAAATGGATGTTCATAATTTGGACACCCCTTATTTCAACCATGCAAACTTTGTTGAACCAGCCCCCTAAAAGAATCGGAATCGAGAATCGTTTGGTACTGGAATCAAAATGAGGAACTGAAATTGGGACCGGAATCGCTCAAATTCAAACGATGCCCAACCCTACTCACCAGCCACATTATTAAGTGCACCTGAACAAACTAATAAGCTCCCATACAGGATCTGTATCAAACATTGTCTGTAAAAAAGGTAATTAGTTTAATATTTTGGTTCCCTTATTAAGCAATAATACATACATGCAAATCAGTCGCGTTTTGGCAAAATTCGCCGCTTTGAACTCAAAATAGGCCATTTATGGGAATCATACAGTTCCGATGAGTTTTTCCTGGGGGTGGTAGATGTCGCTGTCATCATCATAGGCTGTTTCGTACTCCTTGAACGCTGGCAGCTTGATCCATTCCACACATCCACCATCCACACACAGATGTATCAATATTACTCTGGCGGACTAATATGCAAAAGCACATCGGCCTGAGGTTCTGCCTGTGCGCTCGGGACCTGCTTTGGAGTCACAGGAGTTGACGACACCAGAAAAAAACACTTCCGCCGCTTCAGCTGTTAAGAAGTAGCGGTACTTTTACTCCGTTTCAATGATCTAAATGTCGCTTGCTACTTTTATTAATCAATTATTGCTTATTTATCAACTATTTCGTGCGAGAGACTTCGACTTCCGCATTGGGTGCTGTTTGCGCCAATACAGTTTTAGCGCGAGTGACGTTTAAGTCTAGTTCACCAATCAAACGACACAAGAAAGTCACATGATCTCACACAATGTCTTCTATTGGGCTTCCCGGGCATAGGTATTAACACTAGGTAAGACAGCCCGGCTGATTGTCGTGCCTACGTGGCGGCCGTTTTGGGAAGGTCGTTGTTACCATGAAGGCTACGGCTCGCTAATCATCTTCACATTTAGGCGAACAAAAACAAGAGCTTTCATGTATTGTTGTATTTGTCTGGCACTATCTGCCAAATGTGGATATTTCATCCCACTTATAACTTGAGAAAACACCTTGCAGTAAAAAAAAAACATTTTATTATTTTTATTTTATTGATGTTCATGCTGTGGTTAAAACAAATATTAAGTTACTCACTATTTACTCAGTACTTTAGTAATTATTTCACTGTGTACTTTTTACTCATACTCAAGTAATTTTTTGGAGGAGTACTTTTTACTTTTACTTGAGTCACATTATCGTCAAGTAACAGTACACTTACTTGAGTAGAATGTTTGGCTACTCTACCCACCTCTGGAGCGGCCATCCTCTATTGCTACGCTTAACGTTTAAGCAACATTTTTTGCTCATCAGATCAGCCAGTGTCGTATTTGTTGCACTGGTCTTTTGTATTTTCGTGTTGAGGTTGTGGTCCCAGCGGAACCGCGAAGCACACGAAACATCGGCGACAAGAGCTGATCCGCAAGTACATCTTGTATTAATTAGGAAACGCACCTACAATCATCTAATTAGTTTATGGATGTTCATGTTAAATGTATTAAGAGACGGAGCTATATTAGGGGTTATGTCACAATGCAGAATGAACTAACTTCAACTTCAGAAATGGCCCAAAAAAAAAAAACTTCATATTTTCCTGGAGGATGCATTTGGGATTAGCCTTTGAAGTTGGTAATAGTGAAAAATGACGTGAAGCAGACAATGATTTTAGTCAATTATTTTCCAGAATGAGAGTGCTTAAAGAGGAGGAATGCTATTCATGTGGCACAGCTTGAAGCAGGCACCAGGTGCAGGTGGAGATGGGCCTGGCTCAAGTTGGAGGCCAAAACAAAAAAAGCAAATAAATTAGGCAAATTGAATTTTTATCTTAGATATGTACATCAACATGTACTTGAGCGGTGTCACTAAATGTTTTTCTGCTTGAAGTCTTCCAGATTGCTTAATTCATGTTAAAATCCCCAAAATTCTCTGCAGGGGCCCGGTGATCCCCTAAGACACCCCTACAATGTTTTTTTTTGGTCTGTCCCCTTTTTCATGCCTTTGGTGTTTGCATGTCTGATAATAGGCAATCATAATCTTTGAATGTATTGTTAAATAAATACTTCTTCGACAGTGTTAGTAAAAACTGAGTGTTATCTTTGTAAAGGCAGAATTGTCTGGATATCATAGGATATATCCAGAAACAACCGTAAATTGAAACTTTAGTGTGACTACTTGTTCACACGGCAGGCGCTGAATGGCTTTGTGCTGGTGGTCACGTCCGAGGGGTCCGTGTTCTACACGTCGCCCACCATCAAGGAGTACCTGGGCTTCCAGCAGGTGAATGTGGCTCTTGAACCTTTTTTTCTTTTTTTTCTTTTTTAAAAAATCTGCCCTGTTCAGCTGCATGGCCATGCAGAATGGTGGATTTTTATGCCTTTTGTGCTGGAACATTTTTGATGTGCAACAGGGGAGTTTGAAATACTCCCTCTGCTTATATTTTAATTACTCTGATGTTTATTGAAAATGCAGCCAAGAGAAAAGGGTTTTAGGGAGGGGACAGAGAGAGAGACAGAATGGATAAGGGGAATAGGGGTGCGAACCACAGCAGAACAATAGTCGAGATATTTGACCACATGTAACGGTACAAAAGTCAAATCGTTTTCGTATTTGTGGACGGGGGCGGGGCGGGGCGACCCGGTGAGGACACACAACAACTAACCAACAGAGCAAGATGAGAGAGGACAGAAAAGGGCAGGGCAGGACAGCATGTGGGAAATGAGGCCCCAGGAGTCAGGTCAAAAGAAATGTGAATACCCACTACCCACCCTATTACTGTGGTTACCTGGGGCCTCATGTACAAAGGCTTGCGTGTATTCCTTACTGAAACATGGCGTACGCTCAAATCCAGAAAACGTTGTACGCACAAAAATATCCAGATGTATGAATCTGTGCGTACGCATAAATCCAAGCACATTTCCTTCGTATATCCCAATCAACGTAGAATTGAGCGCACGTTTGAGTAGCTGAGCCCTCCCTGTCCTGTATGCACATCATATTTAAAGGAACCCTGCACCTGAGATCTCGGGATCTCTCTGCATGATCAGAAAAAAAGGAAGATGAGCAAGGTAATGAAGAAAAATAATTTTTCTGAATGTGAAGTTGGTCAATGAAGTGGAGGTGCGCAAGAAAATCCTCTTTGGCGCGAACAAGCGAAACAGAAGCAAATGGTACAGCGTGTGTGGGGCTGTCAATGCTGTGGGGTCAGAACAGCGCACACACGCTGAACTGAAAAATAAGTGGTCAGACATAAAGGTGGATGTGAAGCGGAGGACAGCTGCCCACCGCCACAGTGTGCCCAAAACAGGCGGAGGAATCTGCGCCGAGGGCCTCATCCTGTTTGAGGAGAGAGTCGGTGCAATCATGGGTGACACTGCTCTCTCAGGGGTGGTGGGAGCACATGTGGCTGACTGATCACCTCACAAGGTAAATACCATGTATTTTTATAACTCACAACAAATGTGTTCATCCAGTAACTTACACTCAGCCCTATGAGATTAAGGTTCATCCGTAAATGTATGTATGGTATTTGTATACAATCTTTTGAATTCAAAGCACATGATGATATCAAAAACTGTGACTCCTGTTTGATTACTCAATTCATTATTTTAATACACAGGAGAGGACACGCAGTCGCAGCCACGTGCTACATGTTCGGGGATTCGTCCACCGTCCCCGGTGTCTCGTGTCACAGATGCAGAGGATTCCTCTCGCGTCACTCACTGAAAAAAAGAGTCCTTTGAATGTCCTTAATTTGAACATGTACATCGGTTGCACATGATTAAAATGGGTTAAAATGACATAATTTACCCCTCCAGATTTTAATCATATCCAACCGATGTAAATGTTCAAATTAAATTATAAGGATTATTTTTTTCAGTGCTGGCATCACTGGTGTCACATACGCGGAGGTTTCGTCCACCGTTCCTTTGCGTCTCCTCGGGCATCCCCGACGCAATTACACTCCAACAGCCGGCTGCTTCTGCCCGCCCGACCAGCCATGTCCTCACCCGTGCTGTGCTGGAGTTACGAGATTGTAAGGGCAATAGGCGGCATAAATGATCACCTTAATCAATTTATAGGTGTCCTCACACAATCAGTGATTCATTAAATACACTGGTCAACAAGTGAATTCCGTGTCCTTGCTTCTTTTACATTGATGAAATCAAATATTGTCGGGCATTAATTGTTCATCAGTGCTCATGTGTCTCTGATGTGCAGATTTATTATAAACAGTTTCCAGCATCTCCTTTAAGTGTCGCCAAAGCACCAACTGCTGCAGAAACGTGCGTACGCCTGCCATGAAGTTGGCGTGACCGCACATTTCCACGGTCATTTCACTCTTGATACATCTGAACTTTGCCGTGAAAAAGAACATACGCCATGTTTTTGTGCATATGCACCTTTTGTACATTAGGCCCCAGGGCCCCGACTGGCAATCATTATCCCTGTCCCGTGATCCTGTGTGGTGGGGTGTCGTGCATTAAAATTGGGGAGACTGGTGGGGGTGAGGCGAGATGGTCATGAGGCAATGATGATCCGCAACTGTCACACCCACCCAGCCAGCTCCCCAAAGCATGTGCGAATGTATGTGGAGCATTAAACATTTGCGGGGGAAAGGCAAGGCGGGCCAGGGAGCAGGCCGGAGTGCAAGAACACTTGGCCGAGTGTCCTCTTGAGCTCGACACTGCCCTACCCCCACGGATAGGTGTATGATTCATTCAAGCTGGAGGACCGGCAAGGCAGAGAAGGGGAGCTACCAGACCGAAGGCCAGCACAGATGTGCCAGGACCCGGCCCGACGTCCGCCTCATCATGCCTCGTGCCAGCCCCCCAAGGGACCCTGAATGAGATGTCAATGTGCCCAATGTGTGAAATATGTACAATGTGAGTAATAAAAATTTGCTGTGTGTGAAGTAAAAAGCTAGACTCAAGCCCATGGAGAAACACGGATCAACCCCTCCCACCCCACAGCTAATCTCCCCAGCCATCACCACCACCCAACCACCAGAACAGGCCACAGAAGGCAGGCCCGCCAACACCTTACCATAGGCCCCGAAGTCTGCGAGAGAGGGGAAACGACCATGGCAGAGCGCCCCGGGAGAGGGAAGAGGAGGACACAGCCACGGGGTGGATCTGGAGACCAGGACGAGGCCCCTGGAGTGGGGCCAGCAGGCAGCTCCCCAGCAACCAGGCACCGAGAGCAGCCCCGGGACCGGCCCCTCCCAGGAAGGCGGCACAGACAAAACTCGACCCAAGAAGAGGAGGGGGAAACATGCGCAGCATCCCCAGAGGCCCACACCGCAGATCCGGAGCCAGAAGGCAAGGGGTTCAAGTACATGCAATGGCGTGCACAGGAGTCTAAAATGAGAAAAGATATGATTTGGTCCCATTACATTACACATTACATTTCTGTATGACATTCTTTCCCAGGCAGACAAGAATCTAGCTTCAAGGTTCACCATTTTAATGAAAGGTGACCAGTTTTTCTTAGTTATCCATTTGGTTATTACGCTTAGCAGAGATAGTTTCTAGTTTTACAGTATATACTCTATGACAAGATTTTGCAATTAGTTAATGTTGATCGTTTGTTTATCTTTCCTGTTTAACAGTTTTTTTTTAGCGATTGCGATTACTAATATTGGTAGAGCAAGTTTATTAGGATGATCGATACCTTTTACATCACCTGATAGACAAAGATTAGGAGAAATTGGAATACTACAGTTCAAAACTGAAGAGAGTTTCTTTGCAACTAGTGACCAGAAGCGCTGTACAGGTGTACAATCCCAAAGAGCGTGTCTGGAATGTTTTCAGTACAATGTTTGATTTTGAATAGCCTATTTTATGCATACTATATTGCGTAATGTGTGATATTTGGAGTACTTTAAACTGGATTAGCTGTAAATTGTTTTTTGTTATTGAGAATGTATTTCTGCAGATTTGCGCCCAGTATTCATTGTCAGTTGGGACTGAGTGGTCTTTTTCCCATTTTGTGATAAGTGTATTGAATTACTACTTTAGATTAATTTGTTTTTGTTTGTTTTGTGAGAGTAGTCCCACTATTTCAGGAACAAAAACGGGTAGTTCTAATTCATTCACGCGTGTTAAATTTTTTGGGGCTCGCTAGTCTCACTTTATAGTATTGAGGAAAGTTACCACCTCTAATTTGAAATAAGATTTCACAGGACATGAAGGCATTATTCTTGAATCTGTGATGTCGGTGGTCAATTCCACTTTGTTCCCATGTGCTGAAGTAAAGGGGTATTTTGCTCATATCAAAATCGGGATTGTGTCAGATTAGGGAGGTATGACCTGGTGCTGACTGAGATTGTGTGGTTTCTCGACTTTTCCACCAAGCTGATAAAGTGGCTGCAATAATCGAATTTTTAAAACAATTGTGGCGTTTGAGACCTGTGCTGATAATGGGAGGTCTGAAATTTCAGAATCAGAATCAGAATCATCTTTATTTGCCAAGTATGTCCAAAACACACAAGGAATTTGTCTCCGGTAGTTGGAGCCGCTCTAGTACAACAGACAGTCAATTTACAGAACACTTTGGAGATGTAAAGACATTGACAAAAAACAATTGTGCAAAAAGATGCAGAGTCCTCTAGCACTGAGAGCAGTTCGAATGACTAATATTGCAATAGACCGGTGCAATGACCATTGTGCAAGGGGCGCTGAGACTTCAAGGACTGTATGCGGTTTAAAGTGACGAGTAGTGCGATAATCTGGGACAATGTTGGTTGTGCAAATGTTACAGATACTCCTCAAACAGTGTGCAGATGGAGCAGATGCTACTCTGGCAAGAGTGGCCAGTATATGCAAATAGTGCAGCATGGCGAGACAACTACAGTGAGTGCACGAGTAATACATAATTTGCCCCACAGAAATGTGACAACGAAGTCAAAACTTTTGGTGCTATTGCAGTCTATATGTTCTAGTTCCATCCAAGATTGTTGTTCAACCATTGAATGAGGTACTGTATTTGGCTAGCTAAGTAATAGTGTTTGAAATTGGGTGCGCCCAGTCCCCGTTCTTTTACTTTTCTGATGGGCTAATTGTTTTTTTCTTATTTTTACAGTAAAAATTTTAAATGGCAGAGTCTAGCATTTGTAACCACTTTAATGTGGGTTTGAATGGGGTCATTGAAAAATAGTTAATTTAAGGTAACGTTTTCATTTTTACGGTAGCTATACACCCGAAAAGTGAGATCGGTAAACTGTTCCAACATTTTAAATCACTTTTTTTTTCCCAATAGAGGTATGTGATTTAGATTTAACTCTGTAAGTTTTGAGATATTAATAACTAGATATTTGATATTCCCTGTCAGAGTAGGAAAGTTTGGATTTTGCTCTGCAGGATTCCATGTGTTAGTCATTATTGGGAGTATTGTTGATTTTAACCAATTGATAGCGTATTCTGATAATTGCTAAAATGTCTTAATGAGGTTCAAAACTGTTTGATGTGATGACTTGGATTCTTGTCAATAAAGCATATCATCGGTGTATAGCTTGAGGGATATTTCGGTTATTGATAAAAGTTTCAATCTCGTTTTTAGTCAGCTTATTGTGAGATGACTAAACTACTGTAGTAGTTGTAGAACATATCCTGTGGTGATTGAGTAAATTTGCCATTTGAATCTTGTATTGTAAATCAGTGTTTTTTTTCTTTGTTATGTTGAAGTTGGTTTGCGAGAAATATTCCTGATTTATTATTGTGCTCCTCTTGAACCTTTTTCGCGCACTATGGAATTAAGTAGACTGTCACTGACATGATCTTCCCTCGCACAGTCCGACGTGGTCCACCAGAGCGTGTTCGAGCTCATCCACACAGACGACCGCGCTACATTCAGGCAGAACCTCCACTTTGCTCTAAACCCACCTGACACATGTGGAGAAGGTACGTGGCCTTGGATCTCTCAACATTCTCAGGCACAGGATTTTGCACAACAATGCCATTCTAAGTTTAAAAAAAAAAAATCTGATGCAATTTTAATTGGAGTTCTTCAGGAAAATGTTTAGAGTACATTTTAAAGTCAAGTATAATTCATAACTGTCTCATAACACTGACCGCAACAAATGTGGATGAATAGACCAAAATAATTGCACAGACACTATCTTGTTCAAAGAAGTTTGGAAGCTGCTAGAGCTGCAAAGGGGGGACAGCTCTCTTTCTTCACATTTCACTAACTGTAGGTGGACTGTTTCCCCAGCACTTTTATCGTGGACTTTATTTTGGATAACAATACTCCAACATCCATGCAAAGTAGCAACCAGTCAATTTAAAATGGGGTTCCTCAGGAAAATGTTTGAGGTCCATTCGTTTTCTATAAAGGTGGAACCTCCCGCAAGTTAAAAAAATAAATACATTTAAAAAAGGAAAATAATTGCAGAAATGTTAGTGACCTCCAAAAACACTATGAAAAAAAACCTCCCATAGACATACCGCAACAAATTTCACAGAAGCGTGGAAGCTCGTATAGCTGCAAAGGAAGGAGCTCCACATTTTCTTCACTTTTCACTTCCAGTAGCTGGTATCTAAATACTTTGGTGTCTATGTACAGTTGTGGAATGTAGTATAACGGTCCTGAGGGGTAATATCAGTTCCTAGGTGCCAGAAGTCCATGGTGGACTTCATGTAACCCCGATTTGAAGCGGTTTTCAGAAACCGTGCTTATACAACCAAATATTAGTTGAGTAATTGACAGTTTTACAGTATGCAATAAATGCTTGGAATTTGTAAAGTACAGCCTTATTAATTTTTCTTTATTTTTTGTAAACCATTAACACATTTTGAGGGTTTTCAAATAGAAGTGTATGGAATGAATAGCTACAATAAGGATTTTGAGCTTTACTCACTATACTATTAAATGACTGGTGCGGTCTTTTCGTGTTGTCAGGCCTGGAGGGATGCATAAGCACAGAGTTCTACAACCCTGATCAACTTCCTCCAGAGAACTCGTCCTTCCTAGAGAGAAGTTTTGTGTGTCGCTTCCGTTGCCTCCTGGACAACTCGTCTGGCTTTTTAGTGAGAAACACTATCACATACATATGTCCTAAAAATTAGCTTCATTTAATTGTACAGTTTTGTCCTGTGATCTATGCGCCAGGCTCTCAAGTTCCAGGGACGACTCAAGTACCTGCATGGCCAAAGCGTCGTCAGGGACAACGGGTCGCACGGCAAACCGCAGCTCGCACTCTTCGCCATCGCCACGCCCGTGCAGTCACCGTCCATTGTGGAGATCCGCTCCAAAATGTTGCTCTTTCAGACAAAGCACAAGCTGGACTTCACACCTCTTGGTGTCGACAACAGGTGAAACAGAAAGCTTCGATCTCCCACCTTTTTTTTTTTCATGCGCCATCTGTCACGTTTGTGCAGGTTGGAGTCAAAACTTGGAGGACCCAAGTACAGGGAAGCAGGGAGGCCAGGCAGTAGTGCAGAAATTACAACAAAAAAAAAGATTTACAAAAACGGGCAACCAAGGCACATGGGGAAAGAAAAAAAAAAGTCCCAAAATCAATAAAGTAACAAAGAAACACTTTAGTAAACTAAAAACAGGAAACAAGACTTAACTAGTGATATAAATTAGTGAAACAACTGATGATGACAATGAACCGACAAGCACTGAAAGAAACCAGGGAACTAAATACAAACAAATTGATGAGACGAGGAACACCTTGACAAGACAAGAGTGGATGGAGGGAGCTGATCGGTTGACATTTGTTGGGTGGCGGCCGCAGCCGCCAGGGAACAGGAAAGGGAGCCTGCCGGGGAGCAGGAACGGGATCTGCAGTTGCTTCCTCAGTCTGCCGCCATAGAGGTGTGGGAACACAGCAAACAAGAGGGGCAGAGGGCACAGGAACCCGGGAAGGTGAACTAGGAAACACGGGTGGTACGAGACGAGGCGATGAAATGGACATGGAACGACGTGACTTGGGGGCAGGTTTGGACAGAGGTGACTTTAGAGCCGTGGAATTAGGTGTGGAAACTGGAGCAAAATGATGTGACTTTGAAACCGGAGCAGAAACCGGGATGATGAAATTTGACCTTTACTTGGGCGCTTCCATTGGCCATCACGCGGAGGTCCTGAATAGATGACCAAACGGGTACCAGAGTAAAGGTCAGAGAGAAATGACTTGGGCTTGGACTCACAGGGGTCAAAATAAGAAACACGTGACAAAAACTGACTAGGGGAAGCACCGTAAAAAAAATAAAATAAAAATCAGGGTCCGAATCGGTGTCAGAAAGAAGGTTAACTAAAACTAGACCATCTTCATAATCTGATAAATCAGAATCTAAAAAAATAAGTGAAGGAGAACTCTTAGGGCTTGGTGAATAGCTAGGACAAGTGGGGGAAACTGGTGAAAAGGACAGACGAAAGAACGATAGGGCTTACTGGAGGAGGGTAGGTTTGGTCAGCAGGCTGAGG
Source organism: Phyllopteryx taeniolatus (assembly GCF_024500385.1). Lineage (NCBI taxonomy): Eukaryota > Metazoa > Chordata > Actinopteri > Syngnathiformes > Syngnathidae > Phyllopteryx > Phyllopteryx taeniolatus. The sequence goes on from NC_084513.1 coordinate 1,069,509, forward strand.
GCGCTGGGAGGCAGACTGGTGGCGTTCAGGGCGACGCCGTGTGCTTCCTTATGGGTCCTTTTGTGGTCGGTTCATTCTGTCACGTTCGGGCTTTCACGGTGTTATAAGGGAAGTCAAAACGCGGAGGACCCTAGTGCAGGGAGGCAAGGCAGAAGTGCAGGAATTAAAAACTTTTAATTTCCCCAAAAAAGGCAAACAAGTTGGAAAAATCCAACTAAACTCAGTCCCAAAACCAATAATCAAAGTAACAAAGAAACACTTAAGTAAACCCAAAACAAGAAACAAGACTTCACTAGTGATATAACTGACGAAATGGACAATGAACCAACAAGCACTGAAAGAAACCAGGGAACTAATTACAAACAAATTGATGATACAACGAAGAACACCTGGACAAGACAAGTGGCTGGAGGGAGCTGACTGGTTGACACAAGGTAGAGTGTTAACGAGAACAGGTGGACACAAGAACTAAATGAGCACAAGACATGAACAACATGGGACACAGGAAAACATGAAACAAAACTAAGTATAATGTAAACTAAAATACAGACCATGACATTGTGTGATCTCGTGTCTTTCTCTGTAGGGGGAAGATTATTTTGGGCTACTCGGAGACGGAGCTGTGCATGAAAGGCTCCGGCTACCAGTTCATCCACGCCGCTGACATGATGTATTGTGCAGACAATCATTTGCGCAGTATGTCAATTTCGCTACTTGAATTAAAAACTTGTCAACTCCTTCCACTGCTAACTACAGAACACTGTGTACGTGTGTGTGTGTGTGCGTTTCACAGTGATAAAAACTGGAGACAGCGGCCTGACGACTTTCCGTCTCCTGAGTAAGTCAGGAAGCTGGGTTTGGGTCAAAGCCAACGCCAAGCTGATCTACAAAGGGGGAAGACCTGACTTCATCATCGCCTATCAGCGAGCTTTAGTGTGAGTGTTGGACTCCTAAATAGTTATACTCCTATTAACTAGTATACAGTGGAACATCCAAAAAAAAAATACATTCTGGAATGCTGTTTTACCTCCCAGTTTCTTCAGATTTTGAAATAATGGGAATGGAACAAACTGTTGCCATAATAAAACCTAAATTATGTACATAGTCATCTTTTAAGTAATATTACCTCTACCAAATGTTACGGAACCTTCTGTATTTCGTTACGGAAATCACTGAACGTTGACTCGGTACGGCCGAAACACTGACTCTTCCAGATATAGGGAAGGAAAAAAAATCCAGCCTCTGACATTACCAGTGCGTCCACATTGAACAGCTGCTTGATGCATGCTATTTTATTACGCACCCCAGCTGCCAAGCTTATTTCTTACAATGCTTCTTACAAAAGTGTCACAAAGGGAGAACGAGGAATTGATAGGTGAAGACTATGTCAAAGCTATGCTAATTGCTAAGCTACCGTTACAAGCAGTCGCAAAACAAAGAAATAAGTGATTTGGTGAAACAATACACTTGTCACATAGGTCTGGCTGGCACCGCGTTTTTGCGGAGAATAACCAACTTTTAACAACAAAATAATAGGCTTTACACAATCAGGACTTTTGGGGTTTAGAAAAACGATAACTGATCACCAATCCGATCACAAGATGTGTCCATTTAAATGACTTGTTCATTTACTGTTTATACTTGTGTACTGTATACTGAGTATCTTCAAAAGTATTCTCTATTCAGGTCATGTATTCTAATCAGTCAGGTCAAACCAACATTACAACATGACAGAAATAATTAAATTAATTAAGTTACTTTAGTGGTGGCACGGTGGCCGACTGGTTAGAGCGTCAGCCACACAGTTCTGAGGACCCGGGTTCAATCCCCGGCCTCGCCTGTGTGGAGTTTGCATGTTCTCCCCGTGCCTGCGTGGGTTTTCTCCGGGCACTCCGGTTTCCTCCCACATTCCAAAAACATGCATTAATTGGAGACTCTAAATTGCCCGTAGGTGTGAATGTGAGTGCGAACGGTTGTTTGTTTGTATGCGCCCTGCGATTGGCTGGCAACCAGTTCAGGGTGTACCCCGCCTCCTGCCCGATGATAGCTGGGTAGGCTCCAGCACGCCCGGGACCCTAGTGAGGAGAAGTGGCTTAGAAAATGGATGGATGAAGTTACTTTAGTGTAATTAAATTACTTCACACACACCAAAACCTTAGAGCATGTTTACTTACAACCGTTTGTGCTAGCACTAGCTTGCTAGGCTACATAACGTTTTGGTGCCTGCTTGCGAGCCGTATCGTATTAAAAGTATGTGAACATACCTCAAGCAATCCTTGAATGAAAGTCTTCTCCCGAGCACTGTTGACCACCAGCACACGTTTTTCCCCATTTTGTTCTTATAATATACACGCCGCGATTCATTGTTGTTGTCATCGCCATGGCAGCGAGTGTATCCAAGCATTACGTGTTGTCTGTCTTAGACGTGTTGTCTGTCCCACACTGCCGACATGTTTTTTTTTTTAAAATAACTACTGGTTGTCAGATATGTAGAGTACTGTGTCAAAAGACATGCGACAAGGATAAAAATAAACTAGCTTTTTGATTCAGCTATACTGTACACGATGGCAATGCAGAGTAAATGTCTTTTGCGGAGCCGATCAATTATGATATATATTTATATATTTATGATATAAGGTAAGATAACCTTTATTAGTCCCACAATAGTAAGATTTGCATCATTTTAGCAGTAATTGTGGATATAGGAAATATGAATATGTACCGTAATTTCTCGTGTATAATGCGTATTTTTTCCCCCCCAAAATTGTCAAAAGTCAATAGTGTGCATTATACATAGGTATAGGGGCAAATGGGAAAAAACTTTCACATTTTATAAATGTATACCGTCATGTAGTGGTTATGAAAAAGCTGTACACTTTTATTCCAAAATGCCACCGCCACCTAGTGGTTATAAAAAAAGGTGTAGCCGACACTTTCATTCCAATATAACAGGGGTACGTATGACTGCATATATGTACAGTTGTGCTCATAAGTTTACATACCCTGGCAGAATTTGTGAAATATTGTTTTTTTTCTTTAATGACAGATGACTGAACAACAACCATCATTAATTTTTCTGTGGTTATGTTTTGTTTAATGATAATGCTTTTCTGAAATGCTTGACCGTTTAATTTGAATCCCATTAAAATAAAATTAAATGTGTTTCGCCTGGACCTTTTCTTTAAAGAAATGTACCCATCTTACAAATTCTGCCTGGGTAATCAAACATGTGCACAACTGTGTGTTTTCTAATTTACTAAATAAAAGTAGGGCTGTGAATTTCAAAATAAGAGCCAAGTCAATAAAAAATAAAGTATTACGTGTTCAAATAAAGTGCTGAACTTCAGAATAATTCTTTGAAAAAAACTAACAAAATACAGATAATACGTCATGTTTTGATCATATGGAAGCAAAATCATGCTTTGTAAAAATGCATTATACATAGGTAGAAGGGTTTTCCAGAATTTTTAGGTCAACTTTGGGGGTGCATATGATACATGGGTGCGCATTATACATGAGAAATTACGGTAATATAAATAGCATGCAAGAGAAGACGTAATTACATTTCTTCTTCTTACATGTACTTGTTGTACGCGTACAAGAAATACATTGGACAAAATAGAAACATAAATTATTGTCCATACATAAACTATCCACTTCAGTCTATCAGCAATGTTATTTGTTTGTTTGCAAAATAGTGCGGAGTTTTAATTTTGATGTTTGAGACCTGATTAATCCGTTTTAACGAACTTTTTTTATTTTTTTATTTATTATTATTATTTTTTTGTTACCAGGGTTGAAAACAGAATCAACAAAGGTGAATAATCCATAGACAAATATTTTGATAATGGAATGTCCAAATCTCATATACTGGACTGGTACTTTGATGCAGGCTGCAACTACGACCACCATTACAAGGTTGATGTAATAAAAACATTAAAATGACAAATATTGAGGCCATAATTTATTAACTATTATGACTGCCGCACGGAAATGTTCTTGACAACATTTTTAAAATATGGAAATTCAGACAAATTTGGACAAATTGTTCTGGAAGTGAATATTTATAGGTTGGCAGCTCTGTACTTGACTCATACAGGTGTAAAAACAAGTTAACCATTGCTAAAATATTACAGATGTATGTATTGTTGAGACCACTCAACAAAACAGAAACAAAAAAAACACTTGCTCGGAGTTAATCGTTTGATACTTTCCGAACTGAGCTCTTACTGTATATGCTCCGACAGTTGATATAAAAAGTCTCCATAGCACTCTTCAAATGCCACTGGGTTTTTGTGTAAAAGGTTTGCCCATTCAAGACTTTTTCCACCTTTACTGTGACTTATAACTTCCATCCATCCATTTTCTACACCGCTTATCCTCACAAGGGTTGCGGTCGTGCTGGAGCCTATCCCTGCTAACTACAAGCAGGAGGCAGGGTACACCCTGAACTGGTCGCCAGCCAATCACAGGGCACATATAAACAAACAACCATTCGCACTCACATTCATACCTACGGACTACTTAGAGTGTTCAATTAACCTACCGTGCATGTTTTTGGTATGTGGGAGGCAACCGGAGTACCCGGAGAAAATCCACGAAAGGCACAGGGAGAACATGCAAACTCCACACAGGCGAGGCTAGATTTGAACCCAGGCCTTCAGAACTGTGAGCCGGATGTGCTAACCAGTCGCTCACCGTGCCGCCCCGACTTACAGTATAACTTGTACAGCTGATTAGGTTGCACAAGTGTGTACACTCTTACAACTGGGGATGTGGGTGTGTTCAGAATGGACTACGTGCACTAAGTTGTGAGATACTTAGTTTCTGGTTAACTTCATTCACAACAGCGGGAAAATGAACAGACAGAAAAACTGAAGAACTTTCAACTGCCTTAAAAATGAGTAAATATAACAGGTAATGTGTTTGGCATACATTTCAGCTCCAGAAAATGGTGGGTGGCTCAAATAAGCATTGCTGTGTGCTACTTTGTACCGGCTCGATTCGCTGTAATAGCAAAATTCCATCATTTTCCTTAAGACCTTAAGACACGCTATGGAAGCGAAATTAGGAGGGAGTATGTAGTAGACATTTTCGGAAAAGATCACATTCATTCTACTGCTAAGGATAGTTCTAATTACAAATGCCGTACTATCAATGTGTGTGACAGCATTTTTCTTTCTTTCTTTTCCATGTTTGGGCTATGCAGTTAGGGGGTAAGACAGAACCCTTATTTTTCAAAGAAAAACATGCAAGCCCCGCTAAATTTAGCAGAAACACATTTGAAATCGGCGGCACGGTGGCCGACTGGTTAGAGCGTCAGCCTCACAGTTCTGAGGTGCGGGGTTCAATCCCCGTCCCCGCCTGTGTGGAGTTTGCATGTTCTCCCCGTGCCTGCGTGGGTTTTCTCCGGGCACTCCGGTTTCCTCCCACATCCCAAAAACATGCATTAATTGGAGACTCTAAATTGCCCGTAGGCATGACTGTGAGTGCGAATTGTTGTTTGTTTCGATGTGCCCTGCGATTGGCTGGCAACCAGTTCAGGGTGTACCCCGCCTCCTGCCCGATGACAGCTGGGATAGGCTCCAGCACGCCCGCGACCCTAGTGAGGAGAAGCGGCTCAGAAAATGGATGGATGGACATTTGAAATCTCCTAAATGCATGTGAAAACGTGTCATGGTCCCAAGAAATCTAAAGTTGAACTTTTTCGCCATAATTTCAAAAGGTATGTCTGGCGCAAACACCACATTGCTCATCACCAAAAGACCACCACATCTATAGTGAAGAATTGTGGTGGCAGCATCATGCTGTGGGGCTGTTTTTGTTCGTTTGTTTGTCAAGGTGGAGGGAATTATGAACAGTTCCAAACACCAGTCAGTGTTAGGACAAAACCTTCAGGCTACTGCTAGCAAGCAAAACAATACAAAATAAAATGAAAAATATCAGGAAAAGCCCACTAGAAAATCAACATTATGCTGACAGATTGTTTATGATAAGGTTTCATTTTAGATCATGTTTTTCAATTTGTGCAGTCTTAGCTGCCTGTCTATGCTTCCTAAATGTCGTTGACGTCTGCTTTGCGTGTTCCAGAAACGCTGAGGGTGAGGAGTACCTCCGCCAAAGGAGGATGCAGCTGCCCTTCAGCTTCACCACGGGTGAGGCTGTGCTTTACAACGCTGGCCCAACCATGGACCTCACACAGACGCAGTTCAACAAAAAGTTCAACAATAATGATGACATGGACACCAGCAAGGGCACACATTTGCCCCGCTCGCTACTGGACTGCTTCCTTAGGCAGGACGAATCTGCCTACAGGCCGACGCCAGAGGTGCCCTTTCCCGTGGATCAGATCTTTGTGGACAGTCGAGCGCTGGTGAGCGTGCCCAGTGACGCTTGGCAGGAAACAGGCGTGGCGGCCACTTCCAGCGCCCCCAGCGTGGTGAAGGAGGAGGCCAAGCAGTCAGTGATGGCTGTGATCGACGGCCTACAGGAGATGGCGCAGAAGGGTGACTTCTGCGGCGCCCTGGAGGACCTGGGGGTGGACGATTCTGAGCTGATGCAGTGGGAGGAGTCTATCAAGCGATTGGGTCAGGATGGCGACCAGCAGGACAGCATGCGGTCTGAGCTGGACAATGTCCTCATTGGTGAGATATTCAACCACATTGATTCGGTTTTGTTCAAGGAGAATGGTGAAGAGTGCCCTGCCACCTGCCTGAAACAGGACGCCTTCATGCAGGCATCGCAGCAGTTCCCGACACCGTCCGAGGGTGGGATTTTCCCTCAAACGAACAGCTTCTATGCTCCGGAGAAAGGGCTCCGACATGTAAACTCCGGGCAAATCTTAGTGGGATCTGCTCCAGCATTCAATAGCGCCCAGAAACCTTCCCAGTGTCGATCCCTGCCGGGTCCCACGAATGAGAACGAAGCTCCTATTCAGCAGCTACAACTTGAGGACATTTTCAGCCCAGAAATAGAACTCCCAGAACTTATTGTGCCTGATTCTTCCACTGCTCCGGTCCACTTTGCAGGCTTTGGACATCAGCAACAGCAGTCGATTCAATGTCATCAGAATAACATCTACTCTGTGACCCCACCCACGATTCCTTGCAATAACCTTAACACCCCCAATGATTTAATCCCTGAGCCTACAATTTGTCCTCCTCCGCGGTCGCAGGGCCAGTACAAGCTGCCCCATGCAGCCGTCACGCAAAGTGGTCCGGTTCTGGAAACCCAAACATTCCCATGTGCTGGCCCCTGGCCAAGGGGGGTTGTCAACGGGCTAGACCACACACAGCAAGGCGGGCTGGCGTGCGTCCAGGCAGCCAATCACAGCAGCTGCATGTACGTGCAGCCCCTGACACTCTCGCAGTCGTCCCACCAGAGGGGTATGTGCCTGGACCAGAGTTCCCCGCAGGGTAACTGCCACATCCAATGGGGTGGCAGTCATCCTGTGGTGGGTTCGTCAGCCATCAGCCAGGAGAATGCCAACATCAGTCCGATGACGACGCCGTCCAACATGTCAACGTCGCAGCGAGTCTTTAACCTTCAATGCTACCAGGAATGATATGGGCAGGTACAAATACAAATACATACATCTTATTTGTTGTTAGTTAGTTAGCTAGCATATTTTGGTGCAAATCCAGAAAAAGCCTGATACATGTACAACTCCAATTCCAATGAAGTTGGGCCGTTGTGTTAAACATAAATAAAAACAGAATACAATGATTTGCAAATCATGTTCGACCTATATTTAATTGAATACACTACAAAGACATTTAATGTTCAAACTGATAAACTTTGTTTTTAGCAAATAATCATGAACTTAGAATTTTATGGCTGCAACACGTTCCATAAAAGCTGGGACAGGGTCACCTTTTCTTTTAACAACATTCAATAAACGTTTGGGAACTGAGGACACTAATTGTTGAAGCTTTGTAGGTGGAATTCTTTCCCATTCTTGCTTGATGTACAGCTTCAGCTGTTCAACAGTCCGGGGTCTCCGTTGTCGTATTTTACGCTTCATAATGCGCCACACATTTTCAATGGGAGACAGGTTTGGACTCCAGGCAGGCCAGTCTAGTACCTGCACTCTTTTACTACGAAGCCACGCTGTTGTAACACGTGCAGAACGTGGTTTGGCATTGTCTTGCTGAAATAAGCAGGGGCGTCCATGAAAAAGACGTTGCTTGGATGGCAGCATATGTTTCTCCAAAACCTGTATGTGCCTTTCAACATTAATGGTGCCTTCACAGATGTGTAAGTTACCAATGCCATTGGCACTAACAGCCCCATACCATCACAGATGCTGGCTTTTGAACTTTGCGTCCATAACAGTCCAGATGGTTCTTTAACTCTTTGGCCCGGAGGACACGACGTCCACAATTTCTAAAAACAATTTGAAATGAGGACTCGTCGGAACACTGAACACTTTTCCACTTTGCATCAGTCCATCTTAGATGAGCTAGGGCCCAGAGAAGCTTTCAAGTTGTCCTTAAGGATTTAGCGCCGAACTGTATTTACTGACATTGGTTTTCTGAAGTGTTCCTGAGCCCATGTGGTGATATCCTTCACACATTGATGTCGGTTTTTGATGCAGTGCCGCCTGAGGGATCGTAGGTTACGGGCATTCAATGTTGGTTTTTGGCCTTGCCGCTTACATGCAGTGATTTCTCCAGATTCTCTGAACCTTTTGATGATATTATGGACCGTAGATGATGCAATCCCTAAATTCCTTGCAATTGTACGTTGAGGAACATTGTCCTTAAACTGTTCGACTATTTTCTCGCGCACTTGTTCACAAAGAGGTGAACCTTGCCCCATCTTTGCTTGTGAATGACTGAGCAATTCAGGGAAGCTCCTTTTATACCCAATCACGGCACCCACCTGTTCACCTGTGGGATGTTCCAAACAGGTGTTTGATGGGCATCTTTTTTTGCCACCTGTCCCAGCTTTTTTGGAACGTGTTGCAGCCATAAAATTCTAAGTTAATGACTATTTTCTAAAAACAATAAAGTTTATCAGTTTGAACATTAAATATCTTGTCTTTGTAGTGTATTCAATTAAATATAGGTCGAACATGATTTGCAAATCATTGTATTCTTTTTTTATTTATGTTTAACACAACGTTCCAAATTCATTGGAATTGGAGTTGTATGTAAAGTCGTCAGGTCGATAAAGTGTCATCGTTTAGGAACCAGGAAGTTGTGTGCAAACCAACAATCAACTGAACGGAAAAAAAACAAATACTGTATGATTCTTCGCCATATTTTGACCCACCCCTAATCAGTAATTTGTCAAACAGAATCCACTTTCCTCTGAGTGGTACATACTGTAGGTTCAGGGGCACCCCAAAATGATACTGCCCTCAGTTTAATTACTGCACGTCTCGAGTCATCTTGGAACAAGTAGACTTTGAGCTAAAAAGCAAAAGGCTGGATAATTTTTTTTTTAAATTCATAAATTTTTTTACATAATTGTTTAAATTCCTGCCTTGGTGGAGGTCTTTGACAAATGTATCCCTTCCAAAAAAAAAGGCATGGGCTGGGTTTACATGCAGCCTTGAATTCCCATTAGAATCGGGTTAGAAGCCCATTCCGAAAAAAAAATGCTCCCTATAAACACCTCAATGGAATTTCATTTAGTTTCACATAGGTAGAATATTTATTTCCCCAAACTGATTAAAAACATGTTAACGGTCAACTGGAATTAGGGGTTCGACATATGTTGTTTATCATCATTGCGATGTACGTGTGCGCAATAGTCAAATCGCAGGGTCTGCTGCGATGTTGGTGAACCGTAATATATAGTGAAGCAACTGTAATATTAAAAGTGACCAGCAGAGGGACCTGTTTGGACATGCTCAAAAGAATAAAAGATTGTACACCTGCTGCATTTTACATTTCTTTCAATGAAACTAGGCAGGCACGCGGAAAACGCATGAGTGTGTGAGTGTGCGAGGTGCATTCAGGGACTGCATAAATGGGAATGAATGTGTTCTTTTGTAATACAGTACATAATTGTAAAAAGGTATTACTAAAAAAAATTATTATTTGTATCAGAATGCTTTAACCTGCGATAGACTGGCGACCAGTTCGGGGTGTACCCTGCCTCTTGCCCAAAGATAGCTGGGATAGGCTCCAGCACGCCCGCGACCCTAGTAAGGATAAGCGGTACGGAAAATCAATGAACGCTTTATTTAAAACTCTGTACGATCACACTGTGATGATATGGAATTTATTTTGTTTTGTAATATAAGAACAGATAAATTATTTTGTTAATGTAGTCAGCCAGAGCTGCGAGGAATGCAAAGTTATCAATGTCCTTTCACCATCATTCCTGTTATGCTGTGTTGCGTGTTTTTGTTTGCACATTAAGGACAAAAGTCCTGTTTTTGTTTTAATTCTTCATTTAAAAAATACCATTCAAGCAACAAGTTTTTCCTCATTTTTTTGAGTAGGGTGGAAGCCACAGCTGGCTACTAGTTTGGACTGAATGGGTGGCAACAATGGGGAAATGAAATATTTTGAGGGTAATATCCATCTTCAACATCCATCCATTTTATGTACCGCTTTATCCTCACTAGGGTCGCGGGTGGGCTGTGGAGCCTATCCCAGCTATCTTCGGGCGAGAGGGGGGGTACACCCTGAACTGGTCGCCAGCCAATCGCACGGCACATATAAACAAACAACCATCTGCGCGCACATTCACACCTAAGGGCAATTTAGAGTCCTCAATGAAGCTACCATGCATGTTTTTGGGATGTGGGAGGAAAGCAGAGTGCCCGGAAAAAACCCACGCAGGCACGGGGAGAACATGCAAACTCCACACAGGTGGGGCCGGGATTTGAATCCCGGTCCTCAGAACTGTGAGGCAGATGTGCTAACCAGTCGTACACCGTGCCGCCCATCTGCAACATACTAAAAAAAAAAAAAGATATATGAACTAGTTCATTTTTGGACTGAACTTAGTAATAGAAGACATCACATGTAAACAATTGACCTGTGCGTTTCAATTGGAATGATTTCAATTGGAGTGACAAAACATCTGCATGAAAACCCAGCTATGAAGTAGCAGACTAGGCCCAAACCCCTTTTATTCATCATGTCAAAATATTTATTTGAAAGCCGTTGTTTTTAAAAGTGCTAATTAAATTGGCTTGACTGATTAATAGCTTATCCATCCATCCATCCATCTTCTGCTTTCCCGAGGTCGGGGCAGTAGCTTTAGCAGGTAGACCCAGACTTCCCTCTCCCCAGCCACTTCATCCAGCTCTTCCGGGAGGATCCCGAGCCGTTCCAAGGCCAGCTGGGAGACATAGTCTCTCCAGCGTGTCCTGGGTCGTCCCCGGGGTCTCCTCCCGGTGGGACGTGCCCGGAACACCTCATCAGGGAGGTGTCCGGGAGGCACCCTAATCAGATGCCCCAGCCACCTCATCTGGCTCCTCTCAATGTGGAGGAGCAGCGGCTCTTGTCTGAGCTCCTCCCAGATGACCAAGCGTCTCACCCCATCTCTATGGGAGAGCCAGGACACCCTGCAGAGGAAGCTCATTTTGGCCGCTTGTATCCAGGATCTTGTTCTTTCCCATTCACCGTTGAGGACCCTGCCGAGGGTGTAGAGCCGGTCCACTGTTCCACGGCCAGGACAAAAACCACACTGCTCCTCCTGAATCTGAGATTCGACTTCCAGAGGGACCCTCCTCCTCTCCAGCACCCCTGAATAAACCTTACCGGAGAGGCTGAGTGTGAGCGCCCTGTAGTTGGAACACACCCTCCAGTCCCCCTTCTTAAAAGGGGGGACCACCACCCCAGTTTGCCAATCCAGAGGCACTGTCCCAGATGTCCACGCGATGTTGCAGAGGCGTGTCAACCAGGACAGTCCCACAGCATCCAGAGTCTTTAGGAACTCCAGGCGACTCTCATCCACCCCCGGGGCCTTGCCACAGAGGAGCTTTTTAACCACCTCGGTGACCTCAACCCCAGAGATAGGAGAAACCCGCCTATCTCCTCCTCATGGGAAGTCGTGTCGGTGGATTTGAGGAGGTCTTCGAAGTACTCTCCACAACGACTCACAACATCCTGAGTCGAGGTCAGCAAGGCCCCACCCCCACTATACACAGTGTTGATAGTGCACTGCTTCCCCGTCCTGAGATGCCGGATGGTGGACCAGAATTTCGTTGATGCCATTCGGAAGTCTTTCTTCTTGGCCCTACCAAACTCCTCCCACGCCCAAGTTTTTGCTTCAGTGACCACCAAAGCTGCATTCCGATAGGACACCTTCTTCAGCTTGACGGCAGCCCGGGTTTGGGGATTGCCGCCACGACAGGCACCGATCACCTTACGGCCACAGCTCCCGTCGGCCACCTCGGCAATGGACATGCGGAACATGGTCCACTTGGACTCAATGTCCCCCGCCTCCCCCAGAACGTGGGTCAAGTTCCGCCGGAGGTGGGAGTTGAAACTCCTTCTGACAGGGGATTCTGCCAGACGTTCCCAGCAGACCCTCACAATATGTTTGGGCCTGCCAGGTCTGACCGGCATCTTCACCCACCATCAGAGCCGACTCACCACCATGTGGTGATTAGTTGACAGCTCCTCCCCTCTCTTCACCCGAGTGTCCAAGACATGCGACCGCAAGTCCGATGACACAACCACAAAGTCGATCATCGAACTGCGACCTGGGGTGTCATGGTGCCAAGTGCACGGGTGGACCCTTATGCTTGAACATGGTGTTCGTTATGGACAATCCGTGATGAGCACAGAAGTCCAATAACAGAACACCGCTCAGGTTCTGATTGGGGGGGCCGTTCCTCCCAATCACGCCCTTCCAGGTCTCACTGTTATTGCCCACGTGAGCATTGAAGTCCCCCAGCAGAACGATGGAGTTCCCAGCGGGAGCACTCTCCAGCACCCCCTCTAAGGACTCCAAAAAGGGTGGGTACTCTGAACTGCTGTTTGTGCATAGGCACAAACAACAGTCAGGACCTGTCCCCCTGCCCGAAGGCGGAGGGAGGCGACCCTCTCGTCCACTGGGGTGAACCCCAACATACAGGCGCCGAGCCGAGGGGCAATACGTATACCCACACCTGCTCGGCGCCTCTCACCGTGGACAACTATAGAGTGGAAGAGAGTCCAACCCCTCTCAAGACGACTGGTACCAGAGCCCAAGCTGTGTGTGGAGGCGAGCCCGACTATATCTATCTAGTCGGAACTTCTCGACCTCACACACCAGCTCGGGCTCCTTCCCTGCCAGAAAGGTGACATTCTACGTCCCTAGAGTCAGCTTCTGTAGCCCGGGATCGGATCGCCAAGGTCCTTGCCTTCAGCCATCGCCCAGCTCACACTGCACCCGACCCCTATGGCCCCTCCCACTGGTGGTGAGCCCATGGGAAGGGGGACCCACATTCCCCTTTCGGGCTGTGGCCGGCCAGGCCCCATGGGTGCAGGCCCGGCCACCAGGCGCTCACCTTAGAGCCCCACCTCCAGGCTTGGCTCCTGAGGGGTGCCCCGGTCACCCGCTTCCGGGCAAGGGAACCTTAATCCATATATATTGTTCGTCATAGGGGTCTTTTAGCCATGTCTCATACCTTCACAGTTATTTATGTGGTGAATGGTACATTCCATCCTGGTTCAACTCCAAATGGCAGCGGCCGTAAAGTAACCTCTTTTAGTGAGACACGACATCATATACAAATGTCCTTAAAAGTAGCTTTATTTTATTACACTGTTTTGCCCCTTTATCCTTGTGCCTGGCTGTCAAGTTCGCAAATTTTATTAGCCTGCTCATTACCAAACACAAATATGATATACTCTGTGCTGCATAAGTTGCATAGGTTTTACCCCTTTGTGCAAGTCTTTTCCTGAGTCTTATTTACATTTTACTTGTGTTTTTTTTCCCCTTATAGATGGAGCAGTCGCCACTCGTCGGCGATGCGCCTGCTGGTGATGTTGCCATGGCAACGGACCAGCAGCACCCCCGCCCCCCCATGCAGTATCAGCGCTTATTCGCCGACGCTCACACTTACTTTCATATATATCCTCTCTTGTATCTGTCTCATATTTACTCACTTGAAACTTCTGTATAATAGGAATGAAGTATGAAGACGTGAACGGAGACAGCCAAAGATTTCAGTTTTTACAAGGGAAAACCAACATTTTTTGCAATCGTGTTCTATTACAAAGACACAAAAATACATATATAACTTGTTGTTAAAACAATCACCCTAAACATGCTTAGCTATGTATTCGGGGTGGGCCTAAAAATTTCCATACATAGGAAAAATAAATTTGTGAAACGCATCATTTTAAGTTACCTGAAGCATACAATTAAAACAAACATGTTAAAAGCCGTGTCCATCCAACCATCCATTTTCTAGAGCTTGTCCACATTTGGGTATCCGGTGAGCTGGAGTGTATGCCATCTGACTTTGGGTAGGAGGCGGGTTACACCCTGGGTTTGCCAGCTAATCAAGGGCACATTCACGCCTATGGACAATTTAGTCTTCAGTGAACCTAACATGCATGTTTTTGGAATGTGCTAGGAAACCTGACCCCTTAGGAGACCCACGCAAGCACTGGGAAAACATGCAAACTCCACACAGGAGGGCCTAAGCTGAGATTCAGACCCGTCACCTCTCGACTGTGAGGCAGACATACTAACCACTAGACCAGCGAGCTGCCCAAAAAGCATGTATAGTTTGATGTTTAAAAAGTACTTTTTGTATTTCCAGGTAACATACAAAGATGTTTTTGACAATCTTATTTGTCCTATGTATGCAGAGCGGCCAGCCCTGTACGGTCCAAAATCCTCTAGGGCAGTGGTTCTTAACCTTGTTGGAGGTACGGAACCCCGCCAGTTTCAGCTGGAGTTCACGGAACCCTTCCTCATTTGAAAAATAATAAATAGAAATAAATAAGAAGAAGAATATATAACTAAATAATAATATAATGTATAATACTAATAATAATAATATATAAATAAATAAATCGTTTATTTAAAACTCAAAACAGGTATATATTTTGTCTGTGTAGATTCTCAGTCATCCAGGTCGTGCACAAAATGAACCACACATCAGTTCCACACAAAATCATTGTGTTCAAAGAACAAAACTTGAATTTCACAAAAAAACAAAAAATTCAATTCAATGAAAATTTACTGTAAGTGAATGTGAATTTTGCTGTTGCCATTCCGCCTGGTAAGTACCACTCACATGTCAGAGGAACGGACTTCGTTGTGAAAATTCACAACAAAATCTGTTGCTTTATTTCTACAATCCTCGAAAAGGGTCCATAGGTAAGAGTACATTTTTTGGGCTGTTTTTTATTATTGGATGCGCTGTCTGACGCCATAGCAATGCTACTCAACTCAAGTGTATTGTTGAAATGTTATATCAAGAAAGTTAAAAAAAACCAAACATTTCAACTCGAGGCGCAGCGCCGCAATGGTAAGCGCCCACCTTGACGCAGCTTTGCGTTTTGAACGGCATGAACACGGCATTCAAAATGAAGTGTAAAAAGGCTTTTACGGATACACGCAAGCACGCACACACAGTGTGTGTTCAGTCCTCCGTTAAACCCCAGCGACTGCCTCGCCGAACCCCTGGAGTTCTATCGAACCCAGGTTAAGAACCACTGCTCTAGGGTGTTGAGAAGCAGGATGAAAGGCACAGTTTTTCATCCAAGTGGATAAAACAATCTTGTGGTATCACCGGTTTTGATGCACCCGAATCAATGTGGTAGTTAAAGTACAGTCCGCATCAGACCACCCGAATAGGAAAGTTGGAATTCTGATCGCTATGGGCCTGAGTGACTTGTTTTGTCACTGAAAGGACACAAGTGCGTCTAAAGGATGCCCCCTTCAGGCGAGATAAAGTGCTTATGTCATCAAGTGTAACCCCTTTCATGCTGCCTTTAAAAGCCAGCTTTTCTCTGGCTATTACTGCCATGTAGCTGTATAGATGTATAAATGGGACCAACATAGAACAGGTGGTGGGTCTTGAAGGCAATTTTTTGCCTTCGGTGGTCATCACAAAGGCATGACATCCCACATGTGTAAGGGTATTCCACCGTGGTTTGATGTTTTAAGGAGAGCCGTTGAAGCATTGATTCAACATCCTTGATATCCAGCTTAAGGTGTGTAAAGTGTGTGTACTAGTAGGCTCTTTGTTCTCACTCGTAAGGCAATTCAGCGCATTAGTAGAACTAGTGGAACTACCATGTCTTACAGGTAATATTTTTTCCAACAAATGTTGAAACAACTTTATGGAAATATTCAATATCCAACTTAAGGCCCATTTACGAGTATGCGCTTTGTCCTCACTAGTAGAACAGATTTGGCAAACAAATAGGACAACTACATGATACGAGTGAGGCAAAACTGTGCACTAGCTGACAACTGCGCTTTCAGTTCTATTAGTGATATTCTAAAATTCTACCAGTTAACATCTAGCGCTTCACATGTAGCAACTCGTGTACAATTTTGTCTCACCAGTAACGTAGTTGTATGTATTCTATTCTATTCTATTTTCTATGTATTCTGTTGTCCTATTAATGTGCAATGTCATACACAGTGCTGGGAAGATTACATTTTAAAGTTATCCTGTTGAAAATGTAATAGTAGTGTAACTATTTCAATTAAAATAATTAATTACATTTGATTGCATTTTGGTTACTTAATTTTGAAGGAATGCAACAACACGTTGGACGTTACCTCTAAAAATTGATTCAAACCTTAGATTATTATTTTGGCATTAACCACATAATGTATTTTTTCTTTACACAAATATTAAACTGATAACATGATGAAATGTAAGTACATAAAATGTTCTTATTGCATTATATATCCATCCATCCATTTTCAACACCGCTTATCCTGGTTAGGGTCACGGGGGGCTGGAGCCTATCCCAGCTGACTTCGGGCGAAAGGGGAACTACACCCTGAACTGGTCGCCAGTCAGTCGCATGGCACATATAGACACAGACAACCATTCCCACTCATATTTATACCGTCACTGAGTGGGAACTGAACCCATGCAGCCCACACCAAAGTCAGGCGAGTGTACCACTACTGCATTTATATATATATATATATATATATATATATATATATAATGTGTGTGTGTGTACAGCATGTGAAAAACATGATACCATGTTGACCTAATGACAAGCATGCACAATTTAGAGAGTATCACTTCATATGAAACACCACATCAATGAATATTCCATTAAAAAAAAGTCCAAAGTTATAAAGATGAAACTGTTCAAAAGTCAGTGTTCTTTTGTGTTCCAAAGTGTAACTATTAGTCAAAACTTTTCAAAATATCAGACAAATTAATAGATTGCACCACAAGTTGGTGTTTAGAGGTCATATTTGGAAAAGTATGTCACGTTTGAGACTACACCAGAATGGCACATGACCAGAGAGAGACAATAACAAGCGTGTTTTTTTAAGGAGGAAGTGATATGAATACAAATCTGAGGTTTTGCAGCTATTTTTCTAGTGTACACACATAGATCAAACTGTTGGTACCTCTCTTTAATTTGAAGAAAACCCACAGTGGTCACAGAAAAACTTCAATCTGACAAAAGTAATAATAAATAAAGATTTTATGAAAATTAACCAATGAAAATCAGACATTGCTTTTGAATTGTGGTTCAACAGAATTATTTTAAAAAACAAACTCATGAAAAAGGCCTGGACAAAAATGATGCTACCCTTAATATTTTATTGCACAACCTTTTGAGCCAATCACTGCACTCAAAACGATTTTTGTAACTTTCAATAAGACTTCTGCACCTCTCAGCAGGTGTTTTGGCCCACTCTTCATGAGCAAAGTGCTCCATTTGTCTCAGGTTTGAAGGGTGCTTTCTCCAGATGGCATGTTTCAGCTCCTTCTACAGATGTTCAGTAGGATTTAGATCAGGGCTCAGAGAAGACCACTTCAGAATAGTCCAATATTTTGCTCTTAGCCATTTTTGGGTGTTTTCAGCTGTGTGTTTTGGGTCATCATCGCTCCATCCATTTTCTACACTGCTTATCCTCACAAGGGTCGCGGGTATGCTGGAGCCTATCGCAGCTAACTGCGGGCAGGAGGCGGGGTGCACCCTGAACTGGTTGCCAGCCAATCGCAGGGCACATAAACAAACAACCATTCGCACTCACATTAGTACCTATGGGCAATTTAGAGTCTTCAATTAACCTATCGTGCATGTTTTCTGGGATTTGGGAGGAAACCGGAGTGCCCGGAGAAAACCCACGCATGCACGGGGAGAACATGCAAACTCCACACAGGCGAGTCCGGATTTGAACCCGGGTCCTTAGAACTGTGAGGCGGATGTCCTAACCAGTCGTTCACTGTGCTGCCGGGTCATTATCCTTTTTCTAAAATTGTAATCATGGAAAAAGCAACTGTAATTAAATTACAGTGGAACCCTGCATACTTGCAGTTCGGCACCCGTGGATTCACAGATTTTTTTCTTCTTTTTTTTTTTTACTTAAAAAAATATTTTTATCTTTAATTTTTTGGGTGGGCATCAACCCCAAAAATTCTTACTGCCTGTCAAAAAGAGAAAAAGGGGTTTATTTTTTAATTGCAATTATAATGGCTGTCAGTTTTTCTGCAGATTGTTGATATTCGTTGTCCAGCCTGGTCCCTATCAACCCCCCAAATTGCGGGGGTCCACAGTCCACATTTTCTCCCAGTAATGGAATGGATTACTATTAGTTAATTGTTATAATTATGTAATCTCATTGCATGTAATTAGTTACTCCCCAACACCGGTCATACAGCGGTGGGAGACAGTACTGTAGTGGAAGAAAATACACACAGTCGTTCTGCTTGTGCACCCAAGTCATTCTACGAATGCGCTGAACTGTTTTACTTGTGAGGACAAAGACATTCGTTAGCGAGGCTTCCAAGCTAGCCTCATCGTAACTTTGCGTAATGCTTTTCTTCCTTAACGTCGCTTATGCCATATGCTAAAGAAAATATTTATAATGTATAATCAGTGGCCTTCACAAGAACATGTGTTTTTGTATCCTTTGTTAAGGGAAACACTTTTTTTAAGTGGCTTTCCGCAAGCAAGAAGTGCACTTAATAAAACGTCAGAAATCCCACTTATGCATCTCACTGTGAACGCCCTCCTCAGACAACGTGGCAGCTTTGACCAGTATTGATCTCTCACTTTCTTATCTATCTCACTATGTGTGTAAATGCAAGATGGAGGAGAAACATGTTGACGTGTGATCACTCAGTTGAAACAAAAAAAAAACAAGCCTAAGGGACATCCTCTTTAGAGACTGGAGCCACTTAAATCACCTCAGACTAATTAATGTATACATAATCTGCTTCACTTTCATGTAACACACTTGTATTAGTCATTATTATCATCGCTGTGTCAAGAAATAACCTTTTTTCTCTACTATATAATATTTTTTAATAAATATGAATATATGCATATAATCATTTGGTGGAGTGTGACTTTTTCTCCCCCCATTCTCTGAATAATTTAAATTCATCCATCCTCGATCATTCATATTACTGTAATGCCCTCGATAGTGGTCAAGGAGGAAGGGAGTTACCACTGCACAGTCACTTTATTGAACTTGTGGCAACACAAGAAATTCACATCGAGCTGCTGTCGGCCACAACTCACACCTAGCGAACATTTCAACCTAACTGCCCTTCTCCTTCCACACCAATCTCTTAAAGGGGTACTCTCATATTTACAGATATTCAACATAACAACAAAACAATCCTTGAACCATAGCGGTCTCTGCCTCAGTCTCTGTCGTCGGCCAAGGTCTGGTACATGTCCATCCCCAGGTGCTTCCAGTGGCTGAACAGGAACGACGAGTGTGATCCGGGTAACTTGGATCCACAATATGTGCGCTGGCTGGTGCACCAGGCTCCATCTCAAAAAGGAGAACCCCCTAGCTCTGTACGGTGTCAACCGGTCTCGATGTAGGGTAACCCTTCTGCCCCAGGGGAACTGCGACCCAGAAACGACCTCCCCCACCCGCTCGAGCACCCTACATGGTCTGTCCCATTGACTGTCAATGTCCCTTTGTCCGCTTGGGTGAATACACCCAAGCCAGCTCCCCTGACTTGAAGTCCCCTTATTCCGCACAGCGTAGTTCCTCTTTTGTCTCATACCAGCCTTCTCCAGCTGGTCTCGGGCGAACACGTGTGCAGCCTCAAGTCGATCCTGCAGCTTCTTGGCGTACTCCAATCCTGGCTGGTCCTCGAGGCTGTCCAGTGGTCTTCCAAACGCCAGCTCCCCCAGTGTTCAGACAACCCGGCCCAGCATCAGCAGAGCAGGGATGCAGCTTATAGAACTCTGGACGGCTGATCGATAGGCCATTAACACCAGTGGAATGTGCCGGTCCCAGTCACGCTGGTGGTTGACGGTGATAATGGTGAGCTGCTGTTGGATGGTGTGGTTGAACCGCGCAACAAGACCTTCGCTCTGAGGGTGCGTGGGCGTGGTGCGTATCTTTTGCATGTCCAGTCGTTCACACAGGGCAGCGAAAACCCTGGACTAAAAATTTCTGCCCTGATCACTGTGTAGGATGTCTGCAGTCCCAAACCAGGTGAAAATGCCCTCCAGCAGCGCCTCCGGCCATTTTGTAAAATATTCCATCACGTACAGTGCGTACTTGTTCCCTCTTTCCGTCACGGGGAAAGGGCTCATAATGTCCACAGCCACCCGCTCCATGGGCCCCCTACCCCTTGCTGCTGAGCGGTGCGTGCGACTGGTCCTGGGTTCCTTTGTAAGCTGCTCATCCATCACAGCGCCGGACAAGTCCTCCACGTCCCGCCTGTGCTGACCCCAGTGGAACCCTTGGCGCAGTTGACAGATGGTCTTTGTGCTCCCAAAGTGCCCCGAGCCGATGCCCCCGTGACATGCTCTCAGCACAGCATCTCTGAGGGACCCAGGCACCACCACCTGCCACCTCTATTTCCCTGTGGCTGGATCTTTCCACGCACGCTGCATTACGCCATCATTCATGCCTAACACAACAAACTTACTCCAAAGGCCTTGTTTGACCGCGGACAGTCCCACCACACTCTCCCAAGATGGCCTTCTATCACTCAGAACGCTTTGACGCACTGGACTGCGATCACTGTCCTCCTCCTGCTTGACTGCCCACTCTGCAGCATGATGGCCCACCAGCAGTCTCCTCTCCACGCAGCTCCATCTCCAGTACCTCCCGCCGGTCACAGTAGCCGCAGCCATCCACAGCACACGGTCACCGAGAAAGGGCATTGGCGTTGGCGTGCTGAGCCCCAGCCAGATGAACCATGCCGAAGGTGAAAGACTGCAGCTCCTCCAGGCATCATGCTACCTGTCCTTCCGGTTCCTTAAAAGACTGTATGGTCTGTCCTGATCATGTAAGGCATGCCACACAGATAGTACTGGAAATGCCGTGCGGCCAAAACAACTAGCAACAGTTCACGTTGTCGCATATTCATGAGTTATTTTTCGGAATAAGTGAGTGGCCCCACACCCAGCGAAAAAGTCCCAAAGGTGTGTGCCTGGAGACACATGCAAGTGAATTGACACCATTTCGCATGTAGAATGACTGACAATTGTCCTGTAATTGCTCTGCCTGCACCGCGGTGGCTGAGGACCCCACCCAATCAATCGAGAGGCTGAATCGGGCCCAGGAGTCCATCCGAGAGCAGCCCGACAGACGATACACATCCCACACCGAGGGACCCAGGGCGGTCCGCCGGCCCCACCGAGGCACCACGACAACCGGCCACCCGGACGAGGCCGCAGAGACCCAATGACACCCCCCCAGCCAAACCCCCAACGCCCCACCACCCGCCATCCCCAGGAGATCAAGACGCTCCCCCAACCTACAGGGCACACGATACAGCCAGTCCCCGTCCAGCCCGAGGGTGGGATGGCGTCCCTTGTTTGTTGGAAAGGAGGGTGGATAGGGGCGCCCGACAAGGGAACGATAAGGGGGGGAACCCAGAGAGCAGCCACGGGGCATGAGAAGGGAGCCCCAACGCCAAACTGTCATCCAGCCCAGGGGGCCCGGCCTCAGGAGCACCGCCATGAAGCTAGTGAGAATCCACCTCCCCCCCCATTACTATGACTGCCAGGTCCCCGACTGGCAGTCATTGTCCACCCGAGTGGTGTGGTGCATTAAAATCTGGAGAGGCAAGCGAGCCGGGGGTGGGGGGGTGTGGATAGGGCATGCCAGGCACTGCTGCCTAACAGCCCCTACCCAAGACCCACCGTCCCCCAGAGATGGGTGTGTGTGGTGCATTAAAAAAACACATGGGGATGAGTGTGTGTGATGCATTAAAATCCTGGGTGGCAGGGCGGAGGGGCAGGACGGATGGGCAAGGGCACCCAGACACCCGCAACCTCCCGAGCCCATACTAGTCCCCCAGGAACCCCTGGATATGTATGTGTGCCCAGATGTGACAAGTGAGAAAAATATTTACAGTGAGTGGTGTGAGTGTGTGCTAGGTGAGTGATTAAGAGGCATGGCTCTTAGCAAAAGGGGGGCCCAACCGCCCCCACCAGCAGCCAGAGCGGGGCACCTAGGCTGGCGCTGGCTGGCACCGCCCCAGCGCCCACGGAACATGGGCGAGTCCACCATCAATGCTCTCCGGGAGGTCAGTCCAGTGGTCACCCCCCCTCCCCCCGAGATCGGGAAGGAGTGAAGAAAGTCACGCCCCCACAGACGCCGGAATCGCAAACACAGGGTTAAGAAGAGAAGATCCCCACTCCATGCATGTCTCCTTTCACCATGCAAATCGGTCTAAAATGTGACAAAGAGAAAAGAAAAAAATTATCAATTAAAAAAAATATATCCATCCATCCATTTTCTTTACCACTTATCCTCACTAGGATCGGGGACTGCTGGAGCCTATCCCAGCTACCTTTGTATATTTGTGTGTGTGTGTGTGTGTGTGTGTGTGTGTGTGTGTGTGTGTGTGTGTGTGTGTGTGTGTGTGTGTGTGTGTGTGTGTGTATATATATATATATATATATATATATATATATATATATATATATATATATATATATATATATATATATATATATATATATATATATATATATATATATATATATATATATATATATATATATATATTAAAAAAAACAAGTACATCAGCGGCACGGTGGGCGACTGGTTAGAGCGTCAGCCTCACAGTTCTGAGGACCTGGGTTCAATCCCCGGCCCCGCCTGTGTGGAGTTTGCATGTTCTCCCCGTGCCTGTGTGGGTTTTCTCCGGGCACTCCGGTTTCCTCCCACATCCCAAAACATGCATTAATTGGAGACTCTAAAATTGCCCGTAGGTGTGACTGTGAATGGTTGTTTGTTTGTATGTGCCCTGCGATTGGCTGGCAACCAGTTCAGGGTGTACCCCACCGCCTGCCCGATGACAGCTGGGATAGGCTCCAGCACGCCCGCGTCCCTCGTGAGGAGATGCGGCTCAGAAAATGGATGGCTGGATGGAGGAAGGGGGACCAGCTATCTATGTATATATGTAATTGATTTTTTCATTCCGCTGATATTTTACTCAATATATTCTTCTTTTCCTTTCAGCTTGTCCCGTTAGGGGTCGCCACAGTGCGTTGTCCTTTTCCAAGTAATCCTATCTCATGCATCTTCCTCTCGAACACCAACTGCCCTCATGTCTTCCCTCACGTCATCCATCAACCTTCTATTTGGTCTTCCTCTAGCTCTCTTGCCTGGCAGCTCCATCCTCATCATCCTTCTACCAATATCCTCACGATCTCTCCTCTGGACGTGTCCAAATCATCGAAGTCTGCTCTCTCTAACTTTGTATCCAAAACATCGAAGCTTAGCTGATGACCTGATTTCTAATTTTATCCAACCTGGTCACTCCGAGTGCCAACCTCAACATCTTCATTTGCGCCACCTCCAGCTTTTGCTTCCTGTTGTCTCTTCAGTGCCACTGTCGCTAATCCGTACATCATGGCTGGCCTCACCACTGTCTTATAAGCTTTGCCCTTCATCCTAGCAGAGACTCTTCTGTCACATAACACACCTGACACCTTCCTCCACCCGTTCCAACCTCCACCCGTTTCTTCACTTCCTGACCACACTCACCATTGCTCTGGACGGTTGACCCCAAGTATTTAAAGTCCTCCACCCTTGCTATCTCTTCCCTGTAGCCTTACTCTTCCCCCTCCACCCTTTTCATTCATGCACGTATCTTCTGTCTTACTTCGGCTAATCTTCATTCCTCTCCTTTCCAGTGCACCTTTCTAACTGGTCCCTGCTTTCACTGCAGATCACAATGTCATCTGCAAACATCACGGTCCACGGGGATTACAGTCTAACCTCATCTGTCAGCCTATCCATCACCACTGCAAACCAGAAGGGGCTCAGGGCTGATCCCTGATGCAGTCCCACCTCCACCTTAAATTCCTCTGTCACACCTACAGCACACCTCACCACTGTTCTCCTGCCCTCGTACATGTCCTGTATTAGTCTAACATACAGTTAGGCCCAAAATATTTGGACAGTGACACAAGTTTTGTTATTTTAGCCTTTACGAAAACATATTCAGGATACAATTATGTTTTCAATATGGTCTTAAAGTGCATACTCTAATTTGAGAGTATACACATCCAAATTGGAGCAAGAGTTTATGAATTATAGATCTTTACTATGTAGCTGCCTCTTTTTCAATGGACCAGAAGTCATTAGAAGGCTTAGAAGGATGCAAAAAAAAAACAGCTGCATGGGCTCTTCCCTCGATAACCTGTCATCAATTAAGCGGTTAAAAGGTCTGGAGTTGATTCCAGTTGTCGCGTTTGTATTTGGAGGCTGTTGCTGTGAACACACAACATCCGGTCAAAGGTGCTCTCAATGGAGGTGAAACAGACCATCCTGAGAGAGAGCAGAAATGTTAGGAGTGGCCAAATCAACAGTTTGGTACATTCTGAGAAAAAAAAGAGTGCCCCGGTGAGCTTGGGAACTGAAAAAGGCCTGAACGTCCACGCAAGACAACAGTGGTGGATGATCACAGCATCGTTTCCATGGTGAAGAAAAACCCCTTCACAACATCCACAAAAGTGAAAAACACTCACCAATAAGTAGGTGTCACAGTATCTAAGTCTACCATAAAGATAAGACTTCATGAGACTAAATTCAGATTACATCGTCTGCACAGGATATAATCAACCTGCGTGCCTCTACCTCAATATACACAATATATTCTTTGATAAGATTTAGCCAGTGATTGACGTTAATAGCTTGTTTGTTTTTCCAGTTTAGCAGAATTATTTTCTTTGCTGTAGCTAACGCGTCGAGTAAT
The DNA here is from genome assembly GCF_024500385.1 of Phyllopteryx taeniolatus. NCBI lineage: Eukaryota > Metazoa > Chordata > Actinopteri > Syngnathiformes > Syngnathidae > Phyllopteryx > Phyllopteryx taeniolatus. Next base: position 1,094,824 of record NC_084513.1, read on the forward strand.
GATTGTAAACGTGCAGCGCTTCTGTCTGGATGAACTCGAAGTGTCGGTTTCCTCTTCGAAGAGCACAACCCATCGCCCAGGTGTGAGGGAACCAGCCGGCGCGGCGGACCTTTTGGCGAGGCAGCAAAGTCCGCCGAAGTGAAACGCGTCCTCCTCTTTCTCCTCGGCTAACCTCGCTAGCCGCCGAGCCAGCTAGTTGGTCGCACCGCGGCGGAGGGAGCTCCTCGTCGGCGGCGCACGAAGGACGAAGTGGCCGAATTTGCCGGCTCCGTCGAAGACGAAGCCCAGCCGCGCACAGGCAAGGTAAACTTTCTGGTGTTTGGACGCTACTCTGTATTTGGGAACTTGTCGACAGCCAGCAAGCCAGCCAGCTAGCTAGCTAGCTACCTAGCTGGCGTGCCAAGTGGGCTTTTCGTGGTCCTCGCAAAAGTCGCAACTTCTTCAACTGCTTTCTTGTCAAAATGGCTCAATATTGGGCGTATGATTCCAAACAACCTTTTTGACGCGGTTTCTTCTTGTCTTGCTGTGTTATCATGTGTGCCAATGGGCCTCCACCTCTGACGGCTGGGTCTCCACCTCTGACGGCTGGGCCTCCGACGGCTGGGCCTCCACCTCCGACGGCTGGGCCTCCACCACCGACGGCTGGGCCTCCACCACCGACGGCTGGGCCTCCACCACCGACGGCTGGGCCTCCACCACCGACGGCTGGGCCTCCACCACCGACGGCTGGGCCTCCACCACCGACGGCTGGGCCTCCACCACCGACGGCTGGGCCTCCACCACCGACGGCTGGGCCTCCACCACCGCCGGCTGGGCCTCCACCACTGCCGGCTGATGCGGAAGCTGGCAGCGTAAAGCTATATGCAAACATTGCCAATAAAAGAAACAGGGGACTGCCAAACCCCGCAATACTAAAGCACCGGAAATGGAGGGCGTTCCAAACCGTTAATAACACTAAATTAATATGGGACTCAACGCGTAAACCAAAAGGCATTCTTTGTGCACACTTAAATATACGAAGCATTTTAACGAAAAGTGATCAGGTCAATCACCTTCTCACTGACTCAAATATTGACTTCCTCTGCCTATCTGAGACATGGCTCCATGAATCTTCGCCCTCAGCAATACTATCTGTACCTGGTTATAAAATGTTTAGAAACGACAGAAAGGGTTCTAAGGGAGGAGGTGTTATGATTTATGCCAAGGACACTTTTAATTGTAATGAAATACATGTTACAGATGAGAATGGATTAGAATTTCTTGGACTAACTGTATCTTTGTCACAGCAAATGTATTCTTGTAGTTATTTATAGGCCTCCCTCATCAAATGCCGCTTTTTATGAAAAGCTGGAAATTTTACTGAAACAACTCAATCTTCCAAAAGAGGTGATAATAATGGGTGACCTAAATGTTAATTGGGAAGTTAACAAAGTTAGGAAAAAATTGAAAACGGTTATGGATGATATGGATATGACTCAGGTAATTAATGGCCCTACGAGAATTACAAACTCCACCCGAACTCAGATTGATCTAGCCTTTACTAATAGGCCAGAAAGGATCTTGAAGCCATACAATATGCTCACAGGATTGTCTGATCACAATCTTATAATGGTCACAAAAAAATTAAATAAAAAGCGCTTCAAACCCTTGGCCACCACTGAATCCAATAGGATACCAAAACATGAACAACAAAATTTCCAAGATTCTATCCAAGAAGTAAACTGGGATGTATTACTCGCTGGTAAAAATTTAGATGAGGATTGTTCTAAATTTGCCAACAAAATACAAGAAATTATTATACAATTTACACGGATAATTAAACTAAAAGCTAGAAAGAATGGCCTTCCTTGGTTAAAGACATTTATTCTGAAACTGATGAAAGAACGCATCATTCCTTGAAGTTGTCGGTCAAATCAGGATACAATAGACACCACTTTATTTCACTGAGAAATAGGGTAGTGAAAGAAATAAGAAAATCTAAAGCTGACTTTTTCATTACTGCTATGAATAGTGCGAAGGGAAATTCAAAAATAACCTGGAATTTTATTTAAAAAACTATTGGGTGATACACAAAATAACAAAACAAAACTAATGCAAATTAAATTAAATGGAAACATCCTGACGTAACCTCAAGTGATGGCTGATGCTTTTAACAAATACTTCATTGAATCTGTGTCAGAAATCTCTTCTAAGTTTGCAGTAAAACAAAGGAAGGAATACCCTGCATTGTCTACAACGCAGTTCTTTACTATTACAAATATTACTGAGACCAAAGTTATCGATTTAATTCATTCACTCAAACCATCTAAGGCAAAGGATGTTTTTGGAATGGACACGAGCATGCTCAAAGATCTAGGTTCAACTCTTGCTACTCCTATTGCCTCAATCATTAATCTTTCAATTTCATCTGGTCACTTTCCAAAGGCCTGGAAATCTGCTATTGTTACCCCTGTCTTTAAATCCGGTGACTCAACTTCTCTGAATAACTACTGACCTATAAGCATTCTTCCGGCCATTTCCAAAGTTGCAGAAAAATGGGTGTCAGAGCAGATTGTCCATTATTTAATCAGCAGCTCCCCCTCTCTCCACGCCATGCAGTTTGGTTTCAGATCCAAGCATTCCACTGAAATGGCTACATGCCTCTTCATTGAGAAAAAGAAATCTTCTCTCGACAAGGGTGGAGTTGTAGGGGTGGTATTCTTGGACCTCAGGAAAGCTTTCGATACAGTAAATCACTCTGTTCTTCTCACCAAGCTCTCAAAATTTAACTTCTCTCGCAAAGCCGTGAGCTGGATTGAATCATATCTGCATGACCGAACACAATCTGTATCAGTTAACAACTGCAGATCAGAGTTTCTTAGGCTAACCTCTGGAGTCCCTCAGGGATCAATATTAGGCCCCCTTTTATTTAGTCTTTATATCAACGATTTGCCCACTGTTTCCTCTGAAGCAGAGTGCGTAATGTATGCAGACGACACGGTTTTCTTTGTTCATGGTCGCTCCAAAGATACTGTTGCTGCGAAACTCACTAATACAATGTCCTGTGTCACAACTTGGTTGCAGGAGTGCTGTCTACAGCTAAACGTTTCTAAAACTGTAGGCATGTATTTCATTAAAACAAATAGAGTATCACCTGACCCCGACATACTTGTTAATGAAGAAAAAATGCAAATTGTCAGCCAATACAAATATCTTGGGTTAATAATAGATTCACAGCTTTCCTTTAAAGCCCATATTGACAAATTGTGTAAAAATATCAAATTAAACCTTGCAAATTTTCGTGCAATTCGAAATGAAATGTCAACTGAAGCCGCAAAAATGTACTTGCATTCAATGATTCTTAGTCACTTTAACTATTGCATAACCAGTTGGTCCCAGGCTGGTCAGAATGCAAAAAAACCATTGGAAGTTTTGTACAAACAAGTAATTAAAGTGATGGATAAAAAACCAAGGCACTATCATCACTGTGCAATTTAAAAAAAATACAGTCTTTTAAACTGGGACAGTCTTCACATATTTGCAGATTTAAATTTGTTTTATAAAGTACTGCATGATTTGGCCCCAGCTCCTCTGGCTGAGTTCATCAGTCAAAGAAACAGCTCTGAGCGTGTCACTCGAGGCTCTGTCAGAGGTGACTGTCTCATTCCTCTGCGCAGGAGCACTTTCAGTAAGTCAGCCTGGTCAGTGAGGAGCGCTGGTGAATGGAACTCAGTACCTGAGGAGGTTAAACTGCTTACAACATACAAGGCCTTCACAAAAAAACTGAAAATGTGGCTAGTTAACACCTATAGCTGCCAACACTAAAAGACAAGTATGTTATGTTGTTTTTTTGTTATGATCAAAAAATTTGTGGTTTTATTCTTTCTTAATAGTATAGTTTGATTATGTATCCTGTATTATATTGTCTTGTAGATTTATTTTACTGCTTTTTTACATCATGGCCAGGGGACTACAGATGAAAACTAGCCTTCTGGCTAATTTTGGCTTTTTTAACCATGTGTACTTCATGTGTTTTATGAAATTGCATTGTCCCCTTTCAAATAAACTGATTTAAAAAAAAAATAAATAATTATTAGGGAGGTCGATTGTGCTTAAGTCGCCAAGTATGCAAAACCGTTACGGTCAGCGGACATAGGTCTTTTTCCCATTTAGTGATTGTTAAGTGCATTGATTTTGTGCATGAAATTAATTTATAAACATTTGAGAGGTTTGTTTTCCTTTGCGGAAGAAGCTTCACTATATGCTTGACAAACTCCGGCGGTTCGAGGGTGCTCTGGAGTGTTGGTATTCTTTTTTTGAATTGCTGCTTTTAATTTATTGTTTTGAGGAAGTTTCCGCCTGTTATTTGGAATTCTTGGGACAGTTCATCCCGTGTCCTAAAAACATTATCGTTAAATAGGTGTCGAAGGTGGTCAATTCCATGCTAAAATGAATGGGTATATTGTTAATTTCGAAATCTGAATTATGACAGATTGGGGACAGCATACTGGGAGCTAATTGAGATCCTGTGGATTCGAAACTTTTCCACCAAGCCACTACGGTGGAGGCGATTATTGGGTTCTTGAAGCATTTATTGCGTTTAAGACTTGTGGAAATAAATGGGAGTTTTGGGAGTTTGATGTTGTTGCAGTCTGTCTGTTCCAATTCTAGCCAAGAATGATGCTCCTCATTGTGGTGCATCAAATTTGATGAGGTATTGTAATTGGTTAGCTAAATAATAGTGTTTAAAGTTGGTAGCATTTAGGCCTGCTTCCTGTTTACTTTTCTGAAGAGTGGATAAACTACTGTATTTTCACGACCATAAGGCGCACTTAAAGTCTTAAATTTTCTCCAAAATGGACGGGGGCGCCTTATAAAACCTGTAAATGTTGTTGTATGACTTTGATGACCGCTCCGCTTGACTGACTGGGAGCATTTCCTGCCGACACGCTGCTTATATAGAGGAAAGGCGGACGTGACTGAGGACAGCATGTGGACGTTAAAGGGGGAAGGTTGCGTGTGAAAGAGGACGCTAAAGGCACGCCCCCAGTAGGTATATAGCACCGGTATGCGCATTGTGCAAAACAACATCGGTTTGGCTCAGGACCCCCGAAAATGGCACCTACGAAGAGACACGCGTAAGAAGCACAGTTTAAACTGCAAGCTATCAGTTACGTGGAGGAACATGGGCATCGAGCAGCCGCGAGAGAATTCAAGATCATCGAATCCATGGTTCGCAAGTGGAGGAACCAGGAAAACGCCGGCATCATTGCTGAACAGCCCCCCAGCAACGAGACTGACTCTGACAATGACGAGAGGGAACCCGGCATGTTTGATGGAGAACTTGCCCAGCTGTTCATTTCGGATACAGAAGATGAGGACTTTGATGGATTTGTGGATGAGGTTTGATCAAAAAATAACATGAGTACATTGTTAAATCCTTCAATAAAGTACAACTGAACTCAGTTTTAATCCCGCTGCCTTTTTAAAAACATACGCTAGCATTCATGCTAGCGTATGTTTTAGCGTGCATGCATGCTACTGTATGGTTTAAGCTAGCGAATGTTTTACCATGCCTGCGCCCAATAATACGGTGCACCTTATGTATGTGTTAAATACAGAAATAGACCCTGTAACTGAGACTGCGCCTTTTAATACGGTGTGCCTTATGGACATGAAAATACGGTAATTCTATTTTTCTTATTTTTTGAATAAAATGAATTACAGCAGAATCTAATGTTTGAAACCATTTAAATGTGGTCTTAAATGGAATAATTGAGAATAACTTATTTATTTGAGGTAAGGTTTTCATTTTTATTGTGGCTATTCTTCCCAGTAGTGATATAAGCAAGTTATTCCAGCATCTTAAATCAGATGAGATTTTTTTCCAGAAAAGGTGTGTAATTTAGATTGGTTAGCTCTGTGAATTTTGGCAAAATATTAATACCTAAATAATTAATGTTTCCTATAGGAATGGGGTAATCTGGCATTTGATCTCCAGGATTCCATGTGTTTGGTGTCTTTTTTTCAAAGGCCAACAACAAAACAACCCCCAAAAATAAGAATGTCCTTCAATAAAAATCCAAACCTCAAACTATTAACACTCCCTGCCTAGGAGTTGATAAACGGCTTAAAAAAAACATTATATTCTTTGTTACAGTCATGTTGTTCCGCACACGACAAACAGGTCTGTCTATTATTTTAGTGAACAGACAATCTGCCTCCCACCTGTCTTGGAAGTTAACTGTTTTCCATCTATCGTTTGGCCATTTTTGGGAAGGGGAAGTGTAAATTTGCCCGAGGAGACTGGTAGCATAGTTGCTAACGACTGCAACAGAAAGGGAAGGGGCGCTCGCTGGTCTCGACTGATGGGCCAACACACGAGCAAAACATTCTGGGATTTGTAATATTAGTGGTGCATGTGCTATATACTGGCGGGCCAGGTCTAATACACATTTGATATGGTCTTGCGGGCCAAATATAACTACATCGTGGGCCAAATTTGGCCCCCGGGCCTGAGTTTGACATATATGCTTTACATGAAACGTGGGCTGGATCTTGAGAGACTTGGGTAATTTTAACTGTGTAAGATGTGAGGTTGATGATCTTGGTAAAAGGAAAAGGTCCAATGAAGTGTGGTTTGAGCTTACGTGTTTCAGTCTGAAGAGGGAGGTCCCGGGTGGAGAGCCACACCATCTGACCCACCTTGTACTTAGGTGTAGGGGAGCGATGGAGCTCAGCCAACCGCTTGTCCTTTTCAGCCGAACGAGTGAGAGCTGCCCTGACGTTTCTCTATATCGCACAGATCCATCGCAGGTGCTTCCTCACCGAAGGAACTGCCACTGGATGCTCCTGCTTTGTAAAACCATACATGGGGTGAAAACCATACCATGCCATGAAGGCAGAGCTGGTGAGGGAGTTGTGGGCATATTCAATCCATGCGAGAAAGGTGTCCATGGGTATTCCGTGAAGCTTGAACATGTGGAGGAGAAGGTCTGTGGTCTCGAGAGCAGAAGGTAACTTGGGAAGGGGCACGTAGTAAACACACTTAGAGAAACTATCTGTAGCCCTCACTGGCAGTACTCACAAAACCGTTGAACCCTCAGTTCACTGGGGAAAAGAAACCGAAACCGATTGGCGTAGGAACGCGCCCTCAAAACGCTTCAGTAGACACAGCGACTGGATCCCGTAGCGTCAAAGCGGCAGCCCAGTGGCGTTGAGCAGGCAGGACCCATGGCGTTGAGCAGGCAGGACCCGTGGCGTTGAAAGAGTAAATCCGTTTGCGTCGAAAAACCAGCTCAAGAGCCCCCCAAAAAAAACTCTTCTCTCCCGCCGCATCTCCCGCTCTTTTCCCACACGACCCACCTCCTTCCCCGAATCCCCTTCGACGCCCCACCCATTCAATCAATCATTAAAATAAAAACCCTGAAATGTTCACAGACCCCTCGGAACACAGGACACCCCAGTATCCATCCACACAAAGAACCAAACAAACTTTTAACTAGTTTTCACAACAGCAATTCAAACAAATACAGTTCAACACATTTTAGTCAGTACACTACATATCTATGATAGTAAGAATGATGGTGTTACAGGTTCCACAGAGCTAGAAGGGGTGAATGCAGGCGAGAGAGGGCATCTGGCTTGTGAGACCCAGGGCAAAAGGAGAGGTTGAAGTTAAAGCGGCTGAGGAACAGGGACCAACAAGCTTGACGGGGGTTCAGATGCTTTGCAGAGTGGAGGTAGGTGAGGTTTTTGTGATCTGTCCAGATGATGAAGGGGGTCCTTGATCCCTCCAACCAGTGCCTCCACTCTTGCAAGGCCCACACAACTGCCAGTAGCTCACGGTTTCCTACATTGTATTTCCACTCAGAGGGTGGCAGGTGGAAAGAAAAGAAGGCACAGGGGTGGAGTTTCTGGGTTTCGGGGTCCCGCTGGGAGAGGATGGCTCTGGCTCCAGTGTCCGAGGTGTCAACGTCTACCATGAACTGGAGGGAGGGGTTTCAGAACAGGGGCACTGGTGAACATTTCCTTAAGGCATTTGAAGGCTAGGGAAGCAGCAGGTGTCCAAGGAAACCGGGGGTTTGGAGAGGTGAGGCTAGTGAGAGGACCAACCACTGTGCTTGCTATAATCTCGTATGAATCGGTAGTTGTAGATGTTCGCGAAACGCAGGAAGGGATGCAGCTCCTTGCGGGTGGTGGGGATGGGCCAGATGAAAAACTGCCTGGACCTTTGACGGGTCTGGTTGTAGCTGTCCTTTAGCAATGGTGTATCCCAGGAAGTGTACAGAGGAGATGTGGAACTCACATTTTTGAGTTGAAGAGGTGATTGAAGCACTTGGCGGACATGTTGATGTTCCTTCAATGACCTAGAGAAAATGAGGATGTCATCTAGGTAGGTGTTTTTTGGACATACTTGCCAAAATAGAGATGATTCTGATTCTGATGTAGTTCTCCATTGCACACTTTTCAGGGCGGGAAAGGTTGAAGAGGCGACTTGAGGGGAGAGGGATTCCAGGAATGAGGTCGATGGCGCAGTCATAAGAGCGGTGGGGGGGGTAGAGAGACGGCCAAATCCTTCCGGAAAACAGGAGAAAGGTTGTGGTATTCTTCTGGGACTAGATAAAAATCAGGTGGTGCTACTGGTGGCTGTTCACTGGAGGTTGGGACGGCTGAGAGAAGACAGTGAGAATGGCAAAAATGGTTCAACCAGTAACCAACAGGTTGCTCCAACCGATGGTGGGGTTGTGTTTCTTCAGCCAAGGAAGTCCAATAACTAATGGAGTCTCAGTAGAGGGGATGACGAACAGTTGGAGGGTCTCCCGGTGGTTGCCAGAGATGAGGAGGGTGAGCAGTGCAGTCTGGCAAATCACTTGGGAGATTAGGCACAGGTCCAGGGCAGTAACCTTCTTGGGGAATGGGAGAGGCTCGAGGAGTGGCCGGAGTTGACGCACCAAGCCCTCATGAATGAAAATTTAGCTATTTTAATGATGAAATCATTGAAATTATTGGATCAAAAAAGAAAATCAATGTAAAGCACGGACCGTAGAACTAAAATGGAATAATTTAATGTAATTATAAGGTTTTTTTTTTTTACTATTCTCATCAGTGGAAAGGAGAGACCACCAGGGGGAAGTGAGGCTCTGCCTCATTTGCCTACCCTGACCGCACGTCACTGTTGGCACTCACATTCACACAGTCATTGAGTGGGAACTGAACCCACGCTCCCTCCACCCAAGTCTACTACATCATCACTGAACTGGCACGTTCTTGATTATTTCCATTAAAGTAGACATGCTTGGCCTTGGTGGAGGTTTCCCCGCCATCTGAATGACATTCTTATATGTTGTGGCCAATGTGTCTAGATAGAAAACAAAGGAGGTGGGCAGAGTAGCCAAAGATTTTACTGAAGTAAAAGTACTGGTACTTCAGAGTAATATGACTCAAGTAAAAGTAAAAAAATATTCCCCTAAATAATTACTTGCGTAAGAGTAAGTATTCTGTGAAAAATTACTCAAGTACTGCTCCGTAACTACTACTTTTTTTTTTAATCAAAGCATGAATGTCAAATAGACAAAAATAAAAAATTAGGAATGTGCAAATTCAGTTATTGCCCAACAATATCACTTTAACTGAAACGACGATAAATGTAATCTTTATAAAATAACAAATTCAGCTCCAAGAAATGGTCTTAAACGACCTTTCTTTGTTTACACTCGTGAAACCGCATTCATTTGAAGTGGAGTTCTTGTAGGCTGATGTGGAGCAGACACAGAAAACAGAACTTTAGCTGTTCTTTTTCATCCATGTCACCCATTGAACATCTTTGGGATGCTCTGGATCAGTGTACCGTAATCCCTCGTTTATCGCGCGAGTTAGGTTCCAGGTCACCCCTGCAATAGGTAAAATCTGTGAAGTAGTGGCCACATATTTTTGGGGGATTATTCATAAAAATGTCATCTCTTATTCATCTGATTCACACTCCTATTAACCTCTACCATACTCTTAAACACCTTTTAAACTCTCAAACATAAAGTAATAGACAGTAGTACTGTACACTATGTACATTTTATTCCTTGCAATATGTGTTTTAATTTTTCTTTACTTTTTTTTCTAGGCTAGGATATTTTACTGCAAAGGAATTACAGCATATGCTCAAAACTCCTCGATATGAAAAATTATGCACGATATGAAGATGAAAAAACTTAATCTGCAATAGGTGAACCATGATATAGTGAGGGAGCACTGTAAATGTTCCATTTCATGCCAATGTCCAGCAACTTTGCATAGCCAATGAAGAATAGTTGACCAATATTCCACAGGCCACAATCAATAATGTCATTAAATTATGTGAAAGAGATGTGTTGCACTCTGTGAGGCAAATGGTGGTCATACCATATACTGACTGGTTTTCTGAACTCCCCTTCGTCACCGTCACCACCACCTGGTTTCCACTGATGCAGTAAAACTGGACTTTTTTAGTTCATCGCAGGCAGCCTCAGGCACAGCTGTGCATTAATGATGCTGTCCAGTGAGCATCTTGATATGCCACACCAGGGAGGCGGATAGATTTCTCAGAAAGGAATTGAAATGGATTTGTGAACAATATTTGTGAGAAATGGGCCTTTTGTGTACATAGCAAAAGTCTTAATGTTTGTGTTTAGCACATGAAAAATGGGAGAAAAAAACAAGTGTTGTATTTACATTTTTGGTCAGTGTACAAATATTTATACACACATGTAGAGTACGAGGTTTGTCAGAAATGTTCCAGGAAAGAGCCAGGTTGAGTTAGTAGGGAGGTTGTTCTAGCACGGTGATGTAATATAATAAGTCCTAGGACCTTTCTAACACCCCTCATATACATACAGTATATTTGTATGCTCATGAGCACATCGTGAGCAACTGCTTGAAAGCCTTTGGGGAAGGCAGATGCAGGTGGAGGCATGACCAGGTGATGAAGCCGATTGCTGAAGCCATCTCCAACGTTTTGGCCAAGAACAATAACCAAAGGAAACGGCAAGAAGGGGAAAATTGTTTTTGTCACACCCCAAAACAGCAGCCAGCCTCCTCACCACAGCATCGGACTGGGATCTGCGACCGGACTTGGGAAGCCAACCCAAGTTTCCGAACCACATAACAACCCTTCATCTTGGCCAGTTGGCAAAGGGGCAAGGGAACGACGAAGGGGAAGCAGTAAGAGGTAGAATTGGGAATGGCCACTCAACTGGGAGTTGTCACGTATTGTGGATTTAAACTTTACTCTTCCATAGCTGCTTCAGGTGATGTCCCTGGGTCATTGCTCTACTTTGCCTGAAACAGTCTATCATATGGCGCTCGTCCGGCTTTCCTTTCCACTGTACATATTTTGCAGTAGTGACTAATAAACACGAGCGCCTGGTGGCTGGGCCTGCACCCATGGGGCCCGGCCGAGCACAGCCCGAAAGGGTAACGTGGGTCCCCCTTCCCATGGGAGGGGCCATAGGGGTCGGGTGCAGTGTGAGCTGGGCGGTGGCCGAAGGCGGGGACCTTGGCGATCCGATCCCCGGCTACAGAAGCTGGCTCTAGGGATGTGGAATGTCACCTCTATGGCAGGGAAGGAGCCCGAGCTGGTGTATGAGGTCGAGAAGTTCCGCCTCGATATAGTCGGACTCGCCTCCACACACACCTTGGGCTCTGGTACCAGTCCTCTCGAGAGGGGTTGGACTCTCTTCCACTCTGGAGTTGCCCATGGTGAGAGGCGCCGAGCAGGTGTGGGTATACTTATTGCCCCCCGGCTCGGCGCCTGTACGTTGGGGTTCACCCCGGTGGACGAGAGGGTAGCCTCCCTCCGCCTTCGGGTGGGGGAACGGGTCCTGACTGTTGTTTGTGCCTATGCACCAAACAGCAGTTCAGAGTACCCACCCTTTTTGGAGTCCTTGGAGGGGGTGCTGGAGAGCGCTCCCGCTGGGGACTCCATTGTTCTGTTGGGGGACTTCAATGCTCACGTGGGCAATGACAGTGAGACCTGGAAGGGCGCGATTGGGAGGAACGGCCCCCCCAATCAGAACCTGAGCGGTGTTCTGTTATTGGACTTCTGTGCTCGTCACGGATTGTCCATAACGAACACCATGTTCAAGCATAAGGGTGTCCACACGTGCACTTGGCACCAGGATACCCTAGGTCGCAGTTCGATGATCGACTTTGTGGTCGTGTCATCGGACTTGCGGCCGCATGTCTTGGACACTCGGGTGAAAAGAGGGGCGGAGCTGTCAACTGATCACCACCTGGTGGTGAGTTGGCTCCGATGGTGGGGGAAGATGCCGGTCCGACGTGACAGGCCCAAACGTATTGTGAGGGTCTGCTGGGAACGTCTGGCAGAATCCCCTGTCAGAAGGAGTTTCAACTCCCACCTCCGACAGAACTTTGCTCATGTTCCGGGGGAGGCGGGGGACATCGAGTCCGAGTGGACCATGTTCCGCGCCTCCATTGCTGAGGCGGCCGACCGGAGCTGTGGCCGTAAGGTGGTCGGTGCCTGTTGTGGCGGCAATCCCCGAACCCGTTGGTGGACACCAAAGGTGAGGGATGCCGTCAAGCTGAAGAAGGAGTCCTATCGGGCCTTTTTGGCCTGTGGGACTCCTGAGGCAGCTGATGGGTACCGGCTGGCCAAGCGGAATGCAGCTCTGGTGGTCGATGAAGCAAAAACCCGGGCATGGGAGGAGTTCGGTGAGGCCATGGAGAAAGACTTCCGGACGGCTTCGAGGAAATTCTGGTCCACCATCCGACGTCTTAGGAGAGGAAAGCAGTGCACCACCAACACTGTGTATAGTGGGGATGGGGCACTGCTGACCTCGACTCGGGACGTTGTGAGTCGGTGGGGAGAATACTTCGAAGACCTCCTCAATTCCACCGACACGCCTTCCCATGGGGAAGCAGAGTGTGGGTTCTCTGAGGCGGGCTCTCCTATCTCTGGGTTTAAGGTCACCGAGGTAGTTAAAAAGCTCCTCGGTGGCAGGGCCCCGGGGGTGGATGAGATTCGCCCGGAGTTCCTAAAGGCTCTGGATGTTGTGGGGCTGTCCTGGTTGACACGCCTCTGCAACATCGCGTGGACATCGGGTACAGTGCCTCTGGATTGGCAGACTGGGGTGGTGGTCCCCCTTTTTAAGAAGGGGGACCGGAGGGTGTGTTCCAACTACAGGGGGATCACACTGCTCAGCCTCCCTGGTAAGGTCTATTCAGGGGTGCTGGAGAGGAGGGTCCGTCGGGAAGTCGAATCTCAGATTCAGGAGGAGCAGTGTGGTTTTCGTCCTGGCCGTGGAACAGTGGACCAGCTCTACACCCTCGGCAGGGTCCTCGAGGGTGCATGGGAGTTCGCCCAACCAGTCTACATGTGTTTTGTGGACTTGGAGAAGGCGTTCGACCGTGTCCCTCGGGGAGTCCTGTGGAGAGTGCTTCGGGAGTATGGGGTACCGAACCCCCTGATACGGGCTGTTCGGTCCCTGTACGACCGGAGTCAGAGTTTGGTCCGCATATCCGGCAGTAAGTCGGACTCGTTCCCGGTGGGGGTTGGACTCCGTCAAGGCTGCCCTTTGTCGCCGATTCTGTTCATAACTTTTATGGACAGAATTTCTAGGCACAGCCGAGGCGTAGCGGGGGTCCGGTTTGGTGGCCTCAGTATTGCATCTCTGCTTTTTGCAGATGATGTGGTTCTGTTGGCTTCATCAAGCCGTGACCTCCAACTCTCATTGGAGCAGTTCGCAGCCGAGTGTGAAGCGGCTGGGATGAGAATCAGCACCTCCAAATCTGAGACCATGGTCCTCAGTCGGAAAAGGGTGGCATGCCATCTCCAGGTCGGGGATGAGATCCTGCCCCAAGTGGAGGAATTCAAGTATCTTGGGGTCTTGTTCACGAGTGAGGGAAGAATGGAACGGGAGATCGACAGGCGGATCGGTGCAGCGTCTGCAGTGATGCGGACTTTGTATCGGTCCGTTGTGGTAAAGAAAGAGCTAAGCCGAAAGGCGAAGCTCTCAATTTATCGGTCGATCTTCGTTCCTACCCTCACCTATGGTCATGAGCTGTGGGTCGTGACCGAAAGAACAAGATCCCGGATACAAGCGGCCGAAATGAGTTTCCTCCGCAGGGTGTCCGGGCTCTCCCTTAGAGATAGGGTGAGAAGCTCGGTCATCCGAGAGGATCTCAGAGTAGAGCCGCTGCTCCTCCGCATTGAGAGGAGCCAGATGAGGTGGCTGGGGCATCTGATTCGGATGCCTCCCGGACGCCTCCCTGCTGAGGTGTTCCGGGCATGTCCCACCGGGAGGAGACCCCGGGGACGACCCAGGACACGCTGGAGAGACTACATCCTTCGGCTGGCCTGGGAACGCCTCGGGATCCCCCCGGAAGAGCTGGATGAAGTGGCTGGGGAGAGGGAAGTCTGGGCGTCCCTGCTGAAGCTACTGCCCCCGCGACCCGACCCGGATAAGCGGTAGAGAATGGATGGATGGATGGACTAATAAACAGCTCAACGCAACCACATTTAGCTTCTTTTTTGGGAGAACTGTTATCTGTGGTAGTAAAAATACGTGGTATTCTTTCATTTTTGACTGTGTGGTATTGTACTTTTCTGGCTAACCCTAATGATTCATATGTTGACTTTGCCATATTGTATGGACCAGCAGTTAGTCCCATTTCCTGTGCTACGGTTATCATCACGCATTTCCTTTTTGCCCTCATTGATACTCTTCAACTTTTTTTCAATTCCTCATTTGCACACCTTTTGTCGACCAATTTATTGTCCTCTCAACCTTTATCACCATCATCATCTGTCTGTCTGTGTGTGTGTGTGTGTGTGTGTGTGAGACCTGACATGAATGTTGACAGTGAACCTTTCACACTGACAACAACACAACCCTTTGGCTCACTGGCCTAGTTTTGTGTGTGTTTGTGTGTGTATATGTGCGTGCACTTAAGGGGAGTCCGCATCGGTCACGTGACCTCAATGTTTGCGTTTGAGCACAGAGGCGCATCTTGCGCGTCGTTGTGGTCTGTCAAAACACACGCATGTCACATAGCCGCACGGACACGCTCACTCGTTATGACAGTGGAGCCACCATCTTGCTGGGGCCTCCGGACATCATCTTTTATACATTGATTTTCTCTCAAATCCATTGGGAGTCAAATAATTACATGTGCACATCCAAGGCTGTTTTATGTCCGATGACGACATAGAAGTCAAGCTAATGCAGTGTGCCTAAACCTGTATTAAGCCAAGGCATATTTTTTTGCCTTGAGATACAAGCTGTTGGTTTATCGAGAGAGCTCGTGCAATTTTTTGCTTAGACTTGTGAGCCCATCAGAAGCAGAGAGCTGTGATTGAATTTCTTGCTTTGGGAGGGGACTCACCACGGAACATTTTCAAAAGGTCACACTCTCCGAACTGTCTCCTTATTCTCGCCCGTTTCCTCTTATTTGGGGCCATCCGCTTCTTCATTGACAATCACGCCATGTTTTTGTGGTTCAATAAAAAAAATATTACAGTACAATATATCACATGTTGAGCATCAAATCCCGATACGGTTATAACATTTCCATTGCATGCCTGATGTGACAGTCAAGAAGGTAAATAATGAATTTAGGCGATGAAAGGAGTGGAGTCCCACTGCCCACCAGAGGCATTGCAACATAGTAGGCAATTGTCCCAATAGCAGACGTTGGCAATAAAAAAAATAATTAAAAAAGCACTGAGTGCTACGACACTGCGTGGCTGTAAAATTCCCCGCAAAAAGGGTCTCCTTGATAGCGGCTACCTAGTGGGCCCTATCGCGGACAGAGGGGGGGTGATATTTGTCCAAATCAACGATACACACCCAAAAAAATTTTTTAGGAAAATTTACATTTCTACAGATTCGAAGCCGGACAATGAATGAATGGGAAAAAAACGCGCAAAATTTAGTGAAATAAATCAGGCTTTTTTTCTTATCATTTTAACTATACACATTCACCGCCATATGATAAATTGCTTTACTTTTTTTTTTTTTTTTTTTTAAAGCTTATATGTCATTTAAGGGATGTTAACATTTCTGATGACAACAGTTTAACCCTTGAACCGATACATAATTTGTACATTGGTAACGTGAATTATGACCCCAAAACTACAACCAAGTGAGGAGAATGGCGCTCCATCCTGTAAGAGTCTCAACCCTGACCCATATTGACATAAAACCAACATCGCTCATGCTTGGCGCTCATTGGTCCTGGAGTAAGCGCTTGCGTGCACGCGCACGGCCTATGTTTCCAAGCGATTCTCCTGCACGCGCGCGCGCGTACGCCCACGCCATTCCCCTGTCGCCTTTCTCGGCTTCTCTCTGAACCAGCGAGATCGCGCGCACGTCGCCCATCTGTGCCGGGCGTGCCCGCCGGTGGAATGCGCGCGCCCCCGTGGACCTCCCGACGCCCCAGCCTGGCTCCTCCCCCCCCCCCCACCCCCTGCCTTCACTGCAGCTTGCATCGAGTCGCTAATTTTGCAGCGCAGCGCCGATGTTCGCGTATAGTTTTCACATTTGCTTCCAGTTTAGTTTCTGCCATCATTAACTAGGATGGAGTGCGCGTGCGCGCACCTGGCGTGTCTTTTGTGACGGCCGTGGCCGCGCGTGGAGGCGACAAGTTGAGCGTGCTTGCTTGGAACAAGTGC
The DNA here is from genome assembly GCF_024500385.1 of Phyllopteryx taeniolatus. Taxonomy (NCBI): domain Eukaryota; kingdom Metazoa; phylum Chordata; class Actinopteri; order Syngnathiformes; family Syngnathidae; genus Phyllopteryx; species Phyllopteryx taeniolatus. Next base: position 1,111,466 of record NC_084513.1, read on the forward strand.
ATCTCCCCAAATGGGACAACTATTGTGGATTATCCCCACGATATTGGAGCGTTTTGGTGCATGTTAAACGAGGGGAAATCCGCCCACTTGGGAGCTCTCTTGCAACACCTGCGACTGCGGTTTCTTTCGATTCGTATTGTTTAAAAAAAAAAAAGGAAATGCTTTTACAACGTTGAATGGTTGGAGTAACCACGGAATATTTGCGCTGGTCGTCCATGTAGCGCAAGAAAAAGGCGCAGAGTGTTTGCGGCTCTCAGGCTTACATAAGCAGCAGCGTCATGTATGCAGGACGCAAGAGGAGAAAACCGGTCCAGAGAGCGTAAGTTAGTTTTATTTTATTTAAAAAAAAAAAAAAAAAAATATATATATATATATATATATATATATATATATATATATATATATATATACGTTTACTTTAACATGAATGTAAATAAAAGCAGTGGGGGGAAAAATGATTCGTTTTTTTGCCCAGAAAAAAAAAAAATCAAATAGTCACCAATGTGCAATTGAATATATTTTTAAATAATGTATTTAAACGGAACGAAAATCATTAAAAATATGTATCTATTTGAATTTGTATTTGAAAGTATTGCTTGTTAACAATTAAAGCGAGCTTTCGAGTCAATGTTGTGCACCAGGCTGCTTTAATGCCTTGGGATTATTGCAGGCCTGCTACTTCCAAGGCCGGATTTTGACCTTCAAAACAAACATGCATGACAAAAATACAATAAAATACAAATAAATCCACGCACAATTTTTAACTCATTGCTGTAAATCACTGAAAACGAATAATGTACATTTTATTCTTTAGATTGAGTCATTTAGATTCCGTAAATTATCTCGGTGGGGTGTGTTTTCGTACGCCCGTTGAGGATATTATCGTTATTTAATATGATGGGGGGGCACGAACGATTTTATTCCTAAAACAAAAAAATATATACATTTATTTTTATAAATTTAAATATTTACTTTAAATTAATTGCAGCTTTCACATGGTTCACCCCCAGCAGTTTCAATTCATGAATTAAAAAAAAAAAAAAAAAGGAATATTTTTTTTCAAGTAAAATTATTTTGTTTACATCCAATGTTCGTTCATGAATGTCATCAAATGCTTCTTTCTACAGATGCGAAGTGACTGCAACTGTAAACAAAGAATCTCATGACGCATTATACCGTTAAAATATATTGTTAACATATTGTTATATACATACGCACATATGTTATTCGACCACTGAACTAACCTGCGACTTTAATCAACTGATTGAATCTATAAAGACGATTTTTAAGGTGGAATTTCGTTTTTTTTAAGTAAATAAATAAATAATAATACAACTTAACCACTCATATGGGGATTTTTTTTTATATTGAATTATGATATGATGTGCCAGTCGAAAAGAAATAAAACACGCATAACGACAAAGGCCAGCAGAGCAGAGCAGGTCAAGCATGCTGACATCGATCAGTGATGCAGTCTAAACACATCTCATGGTCACTGATAAAACTGATAAAGGAACATTTTGACTTGAAAGGAAGAAAAAAAAATCCTCCGTTTTGCGTTTTTTTTTGTTTTTTTTTTAGCTCAGCACAATCTGTTTTTTAAATATTATTTTAGTTACACAACAAGCTGTCGCTTCCTTTGACGTGCCACCTAAATGTTTTTGTTTTAAACAGTGCCTGATTTGATCGAGGAATATAAGGCCCTCGTACACAATCAAATGAGGTCCAACACAAAAGCTGGATCAAACATGTTGAATTTCCTGATACAGCAGCTGTACAGTGATGCTCATTTCTGATTGACACTGATTGGCGGATGCATGGTGGCATAAATTCAATTGGACTGCATCACACAGACAGCATTTTTCTTCATATTTTGGTCAGCTCTTTATTCATATTTTGTCCCCACAAGCAAAACAAATAACCAAACTATCAAAATCAGCTGTCAGTATGATGCAAACTACAAACACCACAATCGCCCATGGATGGTCATTTGTTATACAGAGTGCTGTACAGGAAATTACAGTTGTTATATTACTCGGTAATAGTAATTCAAATTTGTCCTTAAACTTTCTTTTCCATTCAGGATGTCTACTCAAAGCCCAACCAACAATTTAGCATAAACTTAAATTTTATGCAAATTAGAAAATATACTATATCGTCAACGAAAAAGCAATGCCGGATATGCGGACCGTCACATGACCTACCCCGCAAAACAGGTTAGCTGACTTCCTGTGGACTAACGAGCATGACTTACGGAAAATGTTATTTTCTTTATGGCTGGTGTCTTCGGACAAAAGTTAAATGTCATTTATTTATACAAATATACGTAAACACGAACAAAGCCTAAACATTAAAGATTGTCATCTTTGGTGGCTCTATGGTGACATTTTGTGTTAAAAAAAAAAAAAAAAAGACAAGTTTGTATGGGCGCCATTCACCCGAGCAAGGAGGAAGTACTTCGACCTGTTAAGCCAAATGCGGAAGTAGGTTGCGCATATATCCGATTGTGCTCGTATGATTCAAAATAATTGCGTTCCGTCCTGCAGGGTGAAACAGCCGCCCAACGAGGGTGCCAAGTCCAACCCGTCCAAGCGGCACCGGGACCGGCTAAATGGGGAGCTGGAGAGGCTGGCCAGCCTCCTGCCGTTTCCCGAGGAGGTCACGGCCAGCCTGGACAAACTGTCCATCCTGCGACTGAGTGTCAGCTACCTGCGAGCCAAGAACTTCTTCTCTGGTACGTTCCGTCCCAATGACGCGACAATGACAGTGAGATGAGCTCACTGTGTGGTGCCACAGTCTTGGGTGTTTGAGTGCCAAACAGCACGTTGGCTTCACCCTCGAGCTGAATCAATTCAGTTTACTGCCATTGATATTGTAAAAGAAATCACACAAGAGAAGAAGAGGACAAGCGGTTGGTCTGAGGCAATTTGACTACTTGGCAGCAGAAGGCAAAAGTCATTTAGACCCAACTAGTTTACGGCAAATGGGTTGCTATCGGAACTGAAACCGAGTAATCATGAAGATGGCAAGAGTTTTGCGTGAGACCATTTGACTACTTGGCAGTAACCAACAGTGAGCAAGAGATGTTCAGGCTTGAAATCAAAACAGAATGCAGACATTAAGATCGCCAGTTGCAGGTGCAAGACCATTTGCTACTATGGCAGAAAGTCATTCAGTCCCAAATTGGTTTGCTGGGGAAATGGGTTGGGATAGAAATTGTGGGACGATTGTGATTCTACGTGTGGTATTGACAACTAATAGAGTTGTTGCATTTACCTCTGATTGTTGTAGTAAGTTAGGCTAGTGTCCAAATTCTGGCCATTTGTGGCCCACCTTTTAAATTTTTTTTTTTACTGATAATTACGTTTGACACGGGCCGCATCACCAATATTTAAAAACGAGGCAGCATGAAAAGTGTGTGTCGAAAAGGAGGAGACACGACACCTATAACTAACACGAATTTTTTTTATTTAATATAGAGCTTTTCTAGATATGGTCAGGCTGATTGCATAATTACCATATTACCATTACCAAGTCATTTATTAACGTTTTTGGGAAAATAACAAAGCATAAAACGAATTCAACAATCAACTAGAATCCAGTAGCCTCAATTCTACCTTTGCTGATTTCAATAATCTGGATGACTGCGAATCTACACAGACATGAAGAAAAACAATTGTCTTTAGCAAGCACATTAGTATTTTCTATTGATATTGTGACAGTGAGTTACAAATGACTCAGACTATCATGCGATTGGGCTTACAATATGCAAAAATGCAAACAAATAATTGACATCTAAAATAGTAAAAAAAAATTCTGTTCCTTACAGTGAGTGAAACTAATAAGCAAAAACTGTTACCTCTACTTTCTGCTTCTTGTCAAGGTCCAATTAATGATCGTAAAAAATGTCAGCTTACAACACATTTCTCTTGTTTTGGTACTGAATGTGGAGAGCAACACAATGCAGGGGCAGATCTATTCTAGTGGGTTAAAGGGCTGCGGGCCACCCCAAAATTAGCTTCATCACCTTTAACAGAAAACTGTGATCTAGTAGGTTTTTAAAATAGCTACAATTTATAAACAATATATAATTGCTTGGTAGATCGTTTTTTTAAAAATCACGTTTAATAAATTAAAGGTGAAGAATTTCAAAGTGGCCCTTGCATCCTTTGATTTTTCTGTATACGCCCCTCAGAGGAAAAGGTTTGGACACTCCTGGGCTAGGTAACATACCGAATATATGAGATAAACAATGGTTTGTTTGCGTTGCCTTTTGTTCTAGTGTTGGATGTGTTTGTTGGCCGACATCTTCTAGTTGATCGGAGTTGTTGTGATGACAAGTGTGAGCAGCCACCACCTTATTCCAATGATTTCATCACGGGGGGGGGGAGTAGCCTCAATATTTAATTGAGACAGCATGTCAACGCGTGGCGGTGACGTCAAGCGATTTGAGGGTGAGGAGTGACCATTAACACTCCGCGAGAACGTGAGAGTCGCACACCAACCGACAGGCTACGATCCGCAAAGACGGAGAAGGCGGCATTATTTCAGGCCATGATCTTCCAGAGAGAAAAGCTGCAATGCGGCCATCAGATGCTCTCGACGGATGAATAATTCACAAGAACCTTTGACGTTTAAAGAATTTATGAAATGGAGGCAGAGCAATGTTTGTTTAAGACGACGCCTGTTTGGGGCGGGACGAAGGTGGGCAGGATGAAGGCGGCCAGGATCCTTTGATACGAACTCGATGCACATATGTGTTGGCTGTTGGGTTTGAGAATCCTCTAAACAGAAACCAGGGTGTTTTTTTTTTTTTTTAATATTTCATGAGTCTTTTTAGATTTCCCCTCCAACAACGTATGGACATTTTCAGCTTCGTCTGAGTAAATTATTGATTATGGATTTTTTTCATAGCAATAGGTCAAATTGTCTTATTAGACACATAGGCTAGTCCTCTTGTCTAACTGCATTAGCCTACTTCCTGTACACGCTTACTAAGTAATTAACGAGCTCAAAGGCGCTTTCGTAAAGCAAGCAGCTCCACTTGAGGGCTTCGTTGCTTTGGGCTGCCTTTGCGGTCAGCCATAATTTGTTGTATGTAAACACACTAAAGCTTGCTTGTCAGAGGCATCCCAGTGCAGACGCTTCGAGGAGGAGGGGGTTGTGGGAATGCTTGAATATGGTGTTCACGCTGGGACTGTCGCAAACGCTGTTGTTACAAAAACATCATAAACGACTGAAAGTATTCACGTTGTTTTTAAAACTGCTAAAATGGTGATTCTTCTGTCTGCTGTATAATTTTGAACAAAGCCTCAGCAGTTAAGCTGGCATTATCCAGCCTGTCGGCCATCTTGGTTGTTGTCAGGAGCTATAATGAACTGGCACGTCTCAACCAGGCTGAGAAGAAGAAGGAAAACTGGGGTGTTTGATGGGAGGGTGGAGGATGGGGGAATAATGCATTAAAGCATACAGCACCACCAAGTATGACCCCAGCTCAAGCAGCAGCAGCCCAGCTACCATTTGAATTGGAAATTGTTACATTTGATCATTTCAAAACCGTGTGTGCGTGTGTGTGTGTGTGTGTGTGTGTGTGTGTGTGTGTGTGTGTGTGTTTGTGTGTGTGTGTGTATGAAGAGATTTTGGTTTCGTATCAAAATATTCATGAGACAAACGTTTAGAATTCCAGCTTTTATTTCATGGTCTTTATATCTAGATGTGTTAAACAACTCAGGACAGAGCACCTTTTGTTTGAACCCACCCACTTTTCAAGTGACCAAAAGTATTAGAACATGTGACTGATGGGTGTTTCTAGTTGCTGTTATGGCAAAATGAGAAAGCCAAGTGCAATCTGAAAAGGCCTTGACACTTCAGAACAACAACACTCAACCTTTCAGTGTGACCAAATCACTGGTTCAAAGCCCTTTAGATACTCATACTGTTTGTTGCAAAGTATCTTGGCAAATAATCATTTTCAAGGATGATAGACATAAAAAAAAGACCTATTCACAAAATTAGATGATCTTGTCCATAAGAGAAAAGGGAGGTTGGTACAGCTACAGAGACAGTATGACGGAAAGGACTAAGACTAAGAAACAATTTGGCTACTCGACAATTTAGCTATTAGGCCACACAAGAACAAAGGACTATTGAAGTAATAAAATCACACACAAAAACTATGGGATAATACAATAAAAGAGTATATAGACTATATTTTGTCATTTTACCATAACATTGCTCAGGTGTTTCCTTTTAGATTGATTGCTTAAACATTAGATAGTGCTTGTTTTCGGCTTTGGGTTTCACATGTGAAAACTGCATTTGCAGTTAAGCAAACATGAGAAAGCTGTCTATGGCAGAAAAGCTTTTTGAAACAGAGAAGAGGGAAAATCGATCAGAGCTATTGCACAAACATTAGGCATGGTCAATTCAACAATTTGGAACGTCCTGGAAAAGAAAGAAACTACTGGTGTACGAAGCAACAGACATCTAACAGGTCAGCCAAGGGTAAAAACAGCAGTTGATGACAGAAACATTGTGAGAGCTGTGAAGGAACACCCAAAGACAACAGTCAGTGACATCACTGACAACCTCCACATATATATATGTGTATATATATATATATACATACATACATATACATATATATATAAATATACATATATATATATATATATATATATATATATATATATACATATATATTTTGTCCCGAGGCCAGCGATATGTATAATATCGTTGATCCATATTCAGTACAGTCGTCACATACGGTACAACGAAGCGACCTATTCTTATTGCTTATTTGTATAGTTGTCACTCTACTCTGCTGATGGTTAAAACTTGATACTATATTCCAGTTTGCTGCTATATAAATATAATTTCCCCCTAGTGGGACTAATAATGTCTCAATATATATAGAAAGCTATTCTCATCAATTTGGCATTAATGGATCACTTAATTCTACAAGTAAGTTTTCTCTGTTGTTCATGGTTTTCCAGGAGAAGTATGGTTAACTGATTAGGATTATAGCAAAATAAAGACTGAAGAGTTCTAAAATCCATTTTGCTGACTAATGTGTAGCATTAGCCAGTGGAACAGACGGCTTGCTTGTCAGGGTTAGCGGTTAACGGTTAGCCCAGCGCCCCATTTGTCCTATATTTTGGGTCTGGTTGAAGTTAATCTGGTTTGGACTCCTTATCCTTTGGGTATATTTAAATAAGACAACATGCAGAGTCAGCAGTTACTGTAGATTGGCGACCTGCATGTGTTTGCCAAACTTTTTACACAACACAATCAGACAATGTGGATCAGTACTTCTGCTTCTGGGAGTGTTTCTTTACCGCCAAGATCCTGACGAGATCCAGGATGACACAAGTAAGCCAATAAGGACTTTCCCTGCTTTCACAGAAGTACAACCTCTCCTCCCCACCTTCTTGCCTTAAACCCACGGTCACATGATCACCACAACGTAACTATCAGTCTTCCTGGTGCATGTCACATGGCCATTATTATGCCGCTACTCAAGACGATGTCCTTCATTTTGCTGTGATATTGATAGTGTTATTGAGAATGAAGGCTTTAGTGGTGGCATATAACAAAAACAATTGCCATATTTCAGAGTGTTCTGGTTGACAAAAGCACGTTATTTAATAATTACTAAGTTACTTTGGAGATTGGGATTTTCTACATCCATCCATCCATCCATTTTCTGAGCCGCTTCTCCTCACTCGGGTCGCGGGCGTGCTGGAGCCTATCCCAGCTGTCATCGGGCAGGAGGCGGGGTACACCCTGAACTGGTTGTCAGCCAATCGCAGGGCACATAGAAACAAACAACCATTCGCACTCACAGTCATGCCTAAAGCAATTTAGAGTCTCCAATTAATGCATATTTTTGGGATGTGGGAGGAAACCGAAGTGCCTGGAGAAAACCCACGCAGGCACGGGGAGAACATGCAAACTGCACACAGGCGGGGCCGGGGATTGAACCCGGGTCCTCAGAACTGTGAGGCTGACGCTCTAACCAGTCGGCCACCATACCGCCGGATTTTCTACATATACTATTAAAATGTATTACTTCAGTATAGAGTAGCAAAACTCGTATAAATTGAAATGCAATTCATGTGTATGCTGAAGAAAGTGTGTATTGAATGGTTATTTAAACATAAAATGATGAAAATACTGCTTTTATTGTCAATATTTGATATTGTAGATTTCAACGCTGCTTGCAGCTTCTGGTATTCTCCTTATTACAAAAAGTAAATTGCTTGTTTGGCGAGTTTAACATACTGTACATGAAATCTCACCAACCTGGTGCGCGATTCCAGGAGAACATTTATGTTTGCTGTCTGTTACCAATGTGACACCCCCAAATTTGACTGGCTCGTGAAGGGCAGAGCAGGGAGCAAGTACCTCGTATTATCCTTCAGCATTGAGCATCAAAAATTCACAAGATAAGTGCACATGATTTGATCGCCTCCAAAATACACAGGAGTGAACTGTCTGGCCATGAACCCAACTCTTTGCATTTCCAAGACACACTAATGCCCCCCACCTTCCCCAGAAAGTTTTGCAGTTTTAAATCTTTCATTTTATCCATTTTTTTTCTTTTCTGGGAGACATGACATGGTTCTAGTTAAGAATACAGGGTAAATTTTTAATACTGACGTTACTAATTAAGATTCCTTGCCAGATAAGGTACTGCTATTGTATAGTAATGTAACTATGGGAAATGTTCACAATTCTTATCTTTCCCCCGAATTTTTAGAAATATATTCTGCTCCTGGAATTGTAAACTTTAGAACTACAACTTTAAAAAAAATGTATGCAGTACATACCAAGCACAATCGAGCTAAGGGATATGAATATTTAACATGTATCCATAAGGTAGAGCATTATATTGCTTATAAACGCATTCCATTCATAGAGCAATGGTAAACATGGTGCTGTGCGCCTTTTATGTAAGTCCCACTGGAAGTAGCAATAGATATGGACAATGAATTATGCACATCTCCAACAAATAGTGCATGCTCAAGAACTTGATAACAATGAGGATAATGGCATAGAAACGACATGTGAAGTCTTCAATCAGCTGGCGGCATATTTACCAAATTAAAGAAAACAAGGCCTCTGTTCATGCAATTAACATCCATATTGTTAGCCTAATAGCATAGTAGCCAAAGTCATATTTGAATGTTTTTGGAAGACAAGGGAAAAAATCTACAAATTCAACAGATTCAACCTTTGCGGATTATCAGGACCTGATGACCGAGATTCTAAACAGGCATAAAGAAAAATCCAAATTTTTAGATTAATATTTTAACAGTAAGTTAAAAATTACTTCGTAATTATTGTATGAGGCTAACGATAGGTGGATGATGCGGTGGCACAGCACGTACATGCTCAGCAGACAGCCACAACCATGTGGGGGCAGCCATGTTTTGGGAGCATGTGGAAGAGCTCGCCACCGCCGCTACAATCATTCCCCCACAGCAGGGATGCTTACATAAGCTGTAAAGTCCTAACTTGTCATGACATTTGTTTGTTTTTATGTCATATATAAAGCGACCATCCTCCACATCTTCCTGTAGGGAGAGCTATGTGGGCTACATAATCAGCAGTGGGTCATCCCTTCATAACCAACCCCCATCCTGCCCTTCCATCCGTCCTTCCCCCTCCCTGTCAGCGACATAATACGCCACTACGAGGAATGCAGGCCAATGGAAGAGAGAACCTGTTAATCACCTGTGAGCCCACCCAAATCCCATCACCGCCCCACCGTTAAGCAAATATGCAAGCATGTGATGGAGAAAACCTCAGAAGACACGAAAGCAGCACAGGATGTGCGTGCCCACCCCACTACCCTGCATTATTGACTGTGTGTTCTTTGTCATGTGTGTTGCGTGCATCCACGTGTATGTGTGTGGTGGGTATGTGTGTGGGGGCAGTGGAGGTGGTACGTGTACATTTTGTGTTCACTCTGCAGTGTTTGAGAGTTGAAGGAGTTGAAACGTTCTATAGTTACTCGCTGCCATTCACACTCTGAGAATAATTAGCACACAAACACACATGCACAGTGTGTATGAATGCATGAATTGGGCGCACTTCATGCTGAGACACACATTCACTCTGCCGCCAGACTTACACGTTGAGAATGACTTTTTACATTATGCACAGTAAACCAGAATTTGTTTGATAGTAGCGAAAGCATCTCAAGTCCTGTCGAAGTAGCGTATCGCACCTTGTTAGTTGACCTGTACATAAGCGACGACATGAAGTAGTCAACATTGCACTTAACTCAGGTACACACAAAGCAATTTTTAAGCTCTTAACTGATTCTTAAAATGTGAAAGGAACAAAATCGACATGTGTTCTTACTGCTCTTACAATTTATGGTGTAATGGCGATGACCAGCAGAGCACACTACACAAAGAAAGATCTCCACCGATAATCGAGAGTCTCCTTTCCCAAAAGCAGATGTTTGTTGTAGTATTAAGACTGACCTGGGTGAGGCAACATGGTGCCACAGGTTATATAGACTGCTGGAAAATATAAACAAGAAGAAAGAGTAGTTGTTGTAGTAGTAGAAGAAGAAGAAATATAAGAAGCTTGGGCAATTTTTATCTGATCTGGAATACATTGCATTTGTAAATCTCTTTTTGTTGTTTATATTATGGTGAATGACTTACACATTATACAAACAAAAAACCAAACCAGTTGTTCCTCTGTTTGTGTCCAGCAACAGCGCAAGGTTTACGTCACATTCTAATTGTCTGTTATTCCCGTTTCACATCACAATCCCTCCATGGCTTGGCCAAACTTGGTGTTTACCACACACAAGGATTTGTGATTGTAAGTAATGAGCAGGTTTAACATTTTACATTTTGGCTAATCACTTTTACCACACCACTCACCACACAGTAACTGCGCAGAATCATCTTTTAGACGCATCCAATAACACTTTGTTAGTCACAAATAACGCTACTGACCATGTCAGTGTGACAGCTGTAATGCTGCCTTGCCCTCCCCACACTACGCCACTGTCCGGTCACAATTAGCTCTGCATCTAAGCGGAGGCTAAAGGCAGCTTAAGTGTGTTTAGTTTCGACTCTGGGAACAGCCAGTAATCCCAAATCAGCCGACCTCCAAGAGGTCTGCAATGTTTCATAATGGGTCAGGAGATCCCATAAGTATTTGGGACCTGATCCATTCACTGGTTTTAAGTTTTGAGGTTGATTCTGTGAGAAACTGCCAGTTAGTAGCTCCAGTCAGAGGAAATTTTAGTTCTCAGTAGTTGGCACTTTGTGTTTATGGTGCTTGGTACTTTTATTACTTGGTTTCTGTGGCCCATTGTGTGGGATTCAAACTGTTGACCCTCCGGTTTAAAACAATCAAGTCAAACAACAAAAAAATCCTTTTCATTGTGTTTTTGGAAAAAATAAAAGCAAATTTCCCCAAAACTAATTGACATTTATTTTTCATGTTGTTTGGATAATAAGGAAAAAAACTTTTTTTTTTTCCAAGAATAGACACAACTATCTCAGTTGTTTACTGTTAAAATGACAGGCTACTGGAATTTCAGTAGCCTATTGATCATACAAAACTGTTGTTTATAATTAGCAGCAAACCTTATTCAACATCTGGGTCTGATGAATAAATCAGCCTCAGGGGTTCTTGCATAAAACAGCAGCGAACTTATACACAATGATGCCTGCTTTGTCCTGTGCCCTACATTTTCAACTCTGGCTCGCAGCCACGGCCGATTGGAGTCAACTTTGCTGAACTTGCGGGTTTATTTTTAATTTTGGACCACATTCTGACATGTTGCGTCTCGGGACATTGGATTTGGATCATTTGCCATAATTCTCTGAATGACTGTGTGTTATTTTGACCCCAGAAATGCTCCATGGATGCTGAAAGTATTTCGTACTGTCGAAAAAGCATTGAAGTCAGACCACTTGATTTCCATCCAATACGCAATTGTTTTGGGATGTGTGGGCGGTTCTCATCTTGTAATGGCCTTTGTCACTCTTCATCACCAGTCTAGCCCCGCCTTCATCGGGCTTAATACGGCGGGTTAATGCTGTCCAAAAATAGCAGCGTTTCATGTATCAGAGCGCTGCTATTGTTATCTCATGTGACCCGACAGTGGCGACATGTAATCAGGGATGTAAACAAACAAGTTAATTCTCCACAAAGAGAACAGTGTTTCAATTATGTATCGCCTTTTATGCCACAACGCTAAAAAACAAACTAGTCCATAATGCTAATGTCAACTGAAACCGTCCACCTAAAAATACTTCCTTAATGACCAATAAGCGAAAGTGTAACCATCTTCATTTTGGAACGGCAGCTTGTTGTTTTATGCATCTGAAGTCAAGGAAGATTTTGCTAATTCTTCTTTGGCTGAGTTGTGTGTTTTTGTTATCAAGCGGCATGCTGGGATGACGTCAAGATGACATGTAGGGATTGGGGAGGGAATTGAAGCAGCACAAGCCCAGAACATCCGCACTAATCCGGTTGTAAATAGCATGATGGAACAAATTGAAAATGATCCAATATTTTGTAAATATTTGCAGTTGCTTAATTTAAAAAAAAGTATATTAATGGATAACCGAGGTTGGCCATGGCTCTGCATGAAGCCATGTTACTAAGCTTCATGCTGGAGGCTGTATGACCGAAGCCAAGATGGCCTTTCTGCATAAATAATGTTCAGATGCTAGTAGCAATGTCTTAAAAGGCCTTTTTTTTTTTTTTTTTTCTTCTTCTCCCAAGCAGCATTTGTCCAACAGGACAATGTTTTCCTGTAGTCCCTATTAAAAGATGTACGCTTCCATGAATCAAATGTTTTACTTTTGCTCTATTAGTATTGATATTATGTTATGTTATGTTCAGTATCGGCTGTAGAAGGTCCTAGGGCGCTGCCCTACCGGTCACCTGAGTCACCTTGAATGATACAAAAATTACATGAAAATGACATAATAAAAAATATTTTAAAATATTGTCATCTACTTACAACCCCAATTCCAATGAAATTGGGACGTTGTGTTAAACATAAATAAAAACAGAATACAATGATTTGCAAATCATGTTCAACCTATATTTAATTGAATACACTCCAAAGATATGTAATGTTCAAACTGATAAATTTTATTGTTTTTAGGAAATAATCATTAACTTAGAATTTTATGGCTGCAACGCGTTCCAAAAAAGCTGGGACAGGGTCATGTTTACCACTGTGTTAGATCACCTTTTCTTTTAACAACATTCAATGAACGTTTGGGAACTGAGGACACTAATTGTAGAAGCTTTGTAGGTGGAATTCTTTCCCATTCTTGCTTGATGTACAGCTTCAGCTGTTCAACAGTCCGGGGTCTCCGTTGTCATATTTTCATAATGCGCCACACATTTTCAATGGGAGACAGGTCTGGACTGCAGACAGGCCAGTCGAGTATCCGCACTCTTTTACTACGAAGCCACACTGTTGTAACACATGCAGAATGTGGTTTGGCATTATCTTGTTGAAATAAGCAGGGGCGTCCATGAAAAAGACATTGCTCCGATGGCAGCATATGTTTCTCCAAAACCTGTATGTGCCTTTCAACATTAATGGTGCCTTCACAGATGTGTAAGTTACCCATGCCATTGGCACTAACACAGCCCCATACCATCACAGATGCTGGCTTTTGAACCTTGCGTCCATAACAGTCCTGATGGTTCTTTTCCTCTTTGGCCCAGAGGACATGACGTCCACAATTTCAAAAAAATAATTTGAAATGTGGAATCGTCGGACCACAGAACACTTTTCCACTTTGCATCAGTCCATCTTAGATGAGCTCAGGCCCAGAGAAGCCGGTGCCGTTTCTGGGTGTTGTTGATAAATGGCTTTTGCTTTGCATAGTAGAGTTTCAAGTTGCACTTATGGATGTAGTGCCAAACTGTATTTACTGACATTGGTTTTCTGAAGTGTTCCTGAGCCCATGTGGTGATGTCCTTTACACATTAATGTTGGTTTTTGATGCAGTGCCGCCTGAGGGATCGAAGGTCACAGGCATTCAATGTTGGTTTTCGGCCTTGCCGCTTACATGCAGTGATTTCTCCAGATTCTCTGAACCTTTTGATGATATTATGGACCGTAGATGATGAAATCCCTAAAGTCCTTGCAAATGTATGTTGAGAAACATTGTCCTTAGACTCTTCGACTATTTTCTCACGCACTTGTTCACAAAGAGGTGAACCTTGCCCCATCTTTGCTTGTGAATGACTGAGCAATTCAGGGAAGCTCCTTTTATACCCAATCATGGCACCCACCTGTTTCCAATTAGCATGTTCACCTGTGGGATGTTCCAAACAGGTGTTTGATGAGCATTCCTCAACTTTCTCAGTCTTTTTTGCCACCTGTCCCAGCTTTTTTGGAACGTGTTGCAGACATAAAATTCTAAGTTAATGATTATTTGCTAAAAACAATCACGTTTATCAGTTTGAACATTAAATATCTTGTCTTTGTAGTGTATTCAATTAAATATAGGTTGAACATGATTTGCAAATCATTGGATTCTGTTTTTATTTATGTTTAACACAATGTCCCAACTTCATTGAAATTGGGGTTGTACATAAGTAGGATAAATAGTGTACAGTTATATACATAATAAGTAATTTTTTTTGTTTAGTTAGTTTTTGTTTTACTGACTCTTGTTATAAGTTTGACATGTTTTGAGGAATTGACACTGCCACCATGGAGTTGACACAATAAAGCTGACATCAAATCTGGATATTAATAATATCCAGATTTGATAATCAATCAAGCATTGATTGCTACCTTGATATTATCTGTCTTGTACGTGCGTTGTGTGTTGGGGCTTCCTTCTGTCACGTCAGTGCTGCTCTTGTTTAAGGTAATACATTTTAAATATATCAAAAACTGTTAGCCCTATTAACAATATTTGGTTCCCAGAATGCCCCTCCTTGAGCCGTCACCTTGTCGTGGTGGAGGGGTTTGTGTGTCCCAGTGATCCTAGGAGCTAAGTTGTCTGGGGCTTTATGCCCCTGGCAGGGTCACCCATGACAAACAGGTCCTAGGTGAGGGACCAGACAAAGCACGGCTCAAAGACCCCTAATGATGACGACAAACAATGGACTTCGTTTTCCCTTGCCCGGACGCGGGCCACCGGGGCCCCCCGCTGGAGCCAGGCCTGGTGGTGGGGCTCGAAGGCGAGCGCCTGGTGGCCGGGCCTGCACCCATGGGGTCCGGCCGGGCACAGCCCGAAAGGGTAACGTGGGTCCCCCTTCCCATGGGCTCACCACCTGTGGGAGGGGCCATAGGGGTCGGGTGCAGTGTGAGCCGGGCGGTGGCCGAAGGCGGGGACCTTGGCGATCCGATCCCCGGCTACAGAAGCTGGCTCTAGGGACGTGGAATGTCACCTCTCTGGCAGGGAAGGAGCCCGAGTTGGTGTGTGAGGTCGAGAAGTTCCGACTCGATATAGTCGGACTCGCCTCCACACACACCTGGGGCTCTGGTACCAGTCCTCTCGAGAGGGGTTGGACTCTCTTCCACTCTGGAGTTGCCCATGGTGAGAGGCGCCGAGCAGGTGTGGGTATACTTATTGCCCCCCGGCTCGGCGCCTGTACGTTGGGGTTCACCCCGGTGGACGAGAGGGTAGCCTCCCTCCGCCTTCGGGTGGGGGGACGGGTCCTGACTGTTGTTTGTGCCTATGCACCAAACAGCAGTTCAGAGTACCCACCCTTTTTGGAGTCCTTGGAGGGGGTGCTGGAGAGCGCTCCCGCTGGGGACTCCATTGTTCTGTTGGGGGACTTCAATGCTCACGTGGGCAATGACAGTGAGACCTGGAAGGGCGCGATTGGGAGGAACGGCCCCCCCGATCAGAACCCGAGCGGTGTTCTGTTATTGGACTTCTGTGCTCGTCACGGATTGTCCATAACGAACACCATGTTCAAGCATAAGGGTGTCCACACGTGCACTTGGCACCAGGACACCCTAGGTCGCAGTTCGATGATCGACTTTGTGGTCGTGTCATCGGACTTGCGGCCGCATGTCTTGGACACTCGGGTGAAGAGAGGGGCGGAGCTGTCAACTGATCACCACCTGGTGGTGAGTTGGCTCCGATGGTGGGGGAAGATGCCGGTCCGACGTGGCAGGCCCAAACGTATTGTGAGGGTCTGCTGGGAACGTCTGGCAGAATCCCCTGTCAGAAGGAGTTTCAACTCCCACCTCCGACAGAACTTTGCTCATGTTCCGGGGGAGGCGGGGGACATCGAGTCCGAGTGGACCATGTTCCGCGCCTCCATTGCTGAGGCGGCCGACCGGAGCTGTGGCCGTAAGGTGGTCGGTGCCTGTCGTGGCGGCAATCCGCGAACCCGTTGGTGGACACCAACGGTGAGGGATGCCGTCAAGCTGAAGAAGGAGTCCTATCGGGCCTTTTTGGCCTGTGGGACTCCTGAGGCAGCTGATGGGTACCGGCTGGCCAAGCGGAATGCAGCTCTGGTGGTCGCTGAAGCAAAAACCCGGGCATGGGAGGAGTTCGGTGAGGCAATGGAGAAAGACTTCCGGACGGCTTCGAGGAAATTCTGGTCCACCATCCGACGTCTCAGGAGAGGAAAGCAGTGCACCACCAACACTGTGTATAGTGGGGATGGGGCGCTGCTGACCTCGACTCGGGACGTTGTGAGTCGGTGGGGAGAATACTTCGAAGACCTCCTCAATTCCACCGACACGCCTTCCCATGGGGAAGCAGAGTGTGGGTTCTCTGAGGCGGGCTCTCCTATCTCTGGGTTTGAGGTCACCGAGGTAGTTAAAAAGCTCCTCGGTGGCAGGGCCCCGGGGGTGGATGAGATTCGCCCGGAGTTCCTAAAGGCTCTGGATGTTGTGGGGCTGTCCTGGTTGACACGCCTCTGCAACATCGCGTGGACATCGGGGACAGTGCCTCTGGATTGGCAGACTGGGGTGGTGGTTCCCCTTTTTAAGAAGGGGGACCGGAGGGTGTGTTCCAACTACAGGGGGATCACACTGCTCAGCCTCCCTGGTAAGGTCTATTCAGGGGTGCTGGAGAGGAGGGTCCGTCGGGAAGTCGAATCTCAGATTCAGGAGGAGCAGTGTGGTTTTCGTCCTGGCCGTGGAACAGTGGACCAGCTCTACACCCTCGGCAGGGTCCTCGAGGGTGCATGGGAGTTCGCCCAACCAGTCTACATGTGTTTTGTGGACTTGGAGAAGGCGTTCGACCGTGTCCCTCGGGGAGTCCTGTGGAGAGTGCTTCGGGAGTATGGGGTACCGAACCCCCTGATACGGGCTGTTCGGTCCCTGTACGACCGGAGTCAGAGTTTGGTCCGCATATCCGGCAGTAAGTCGAACTCGTTCCCGGTGAGGGTTGGACTCCGCCAAGGCTGCCCTTTGTCGCCGATTCTGTTCATAACTTTTATGGACAGAATTTCTAGGCGCAGCCGAGGCGTAGAGGGGGTCCGGTTTGGTGGCCTCAGTATTGCATCTCTGCTTTTTGCAGATGATGTGGTTCTGTTGGCTTCATCAAGCCGTGACCTCCAACTCTCATTGGAGCAGTTCGCAGCCGAGTGTGAAGCGGCTGGGATGAGAATCAGCACCTCCAAATCTGAGACCATGGTCCTCAGTCGGGAAAGGGTGGCATGCCATCTCCAGGTCGGGGATGAGATCCTGCCCCAAGTGGAGGAATTCAAGTATCTTGGGGTCTTGTTCACGAGTGAGGGAAGAATGGAACGGGAGATCGACAGGCGGATCGGTGCAGCGTCTGCAGTGATGCGGACTTTGTATCGGTCCGTTGTGGTAAAGAAAGAGCTAAGCCGAAAGGCGAAGCTCTCAATTTACCGGTCGATCTTCGTTCCTACCCTCACCTATGGTCATGAGCTGTGGGTCGTGACCGAAAGAACAAGATCCCGGATACAAGCGGCCGAAATGAGTTTCCTCCGCAGGGTGTCCGGGCTCTCCCTTAGAGATAGGGTGAGAAGCTCGGTCATCCGGGAGGATCTCAGAGTAGAGCCGCTACTCCTCCGCATTGAGAGGAGCCAGATGAGGTGGCTGGGGCATCTGATTCGGATGCCTCCCGGACGCCTCCCTGGTGAGGTGTTCCGGGCATGTCCCACCGGGAGGAGACCCCGGGGACGACCCAGGACGCGCTGGAGAGACTACATCCTTCGGCTGGCCTGGGAACGCCTCGGGATCCCCCCGGAAGAGCTGGATGAAGTGGCTGGGGAGAGGGTAGTCTGGGCGTCCCTGCTGAAGCTACTGCCCCCGCGACCCGACCCGGATAAGCGGTAGAGAATGGATGGATGGATGGATGGTTCCCAGAATGTTCTATACGAGTTTCCACCTCGCGCTGTGCTTTAATAGCATTAAAACCGTCATTGGCTGTTGTGACGTCATCTGGCCGCATGGCTCAACAGGTAACTTTAAAGCTGGTGAGCATGTCGTCAAGGTTAGAATCTTGGTTAGGACTCTGTCAGAACACATTTGTGTATACTATGTGTTTACTATGTCAAATTTTGCTCTCTTGTTATTTTTTTTTGCCCTGCGGTTCATCTGATCATTTTAAACACTGTATTAGCCTTGGAAATATGTCACCGAGGGTAATCAAAAACTGATTTGCAATACTATGAGCAATCATAATACATTGCAAAGAATTGATCAGGTTGTTAATTGTGGCCTATGGAATGTTTGGTCCATGTTTTCAGGTTCCAGGAATTGTGTATATGAATGGCACAGAGTGGGCCTCAGGATCTCACTATGGTATCTCTGAGCATTCAAAATACCATCAATAAAATGCACCAGTGTTCATTGTCTGAAAGATACCCCTGCTCATACCATAATCCCACCTCTCTTACGTACACAAGAGGTGGGACCAAGTCATTGCTTTGTAAGTCACAAAGAAGGCGCAAGTCTTTGCCCTCAAGTCCCAAGTCAAGTCTCAAGTCGAGGCATGCAAGTCCCAAGTCCTTCAATTTGAGCTTTGAGTCCTTTCGAGTCTTTTTACCAACAAAATAAAAATATATTTTAATATATATATACATTTATACTTAATTAATATGTACATATTATATAGGGCATTTATATATTTACTCTATTTTAAAATCCATATTGTTTTATCAAAGCATTTGATAAACAAGTGCACTGAACCTTTATAAGAAAACAAGGAGGCTGTCAAGGGGGGGCTTAGTTTATTGCACTTGAGGAACACAAGTTTGTCAGCTTCTTGTAAAGGTACAATTTTATCCAACTGCGGTATATCAGTCAGAACACTAGGGGGCACTATATAAAGAAATACATAAAAAAGAGGTGAGGAAAAGGACACGAAGAAGAATATAGTTTAATGTTGAATAGATGGTAGCTGTGTGCTGGTCAATTTGTAAATAAAGTGAATAAAAAAAAAAGAAATACAGTACAAGACTTAGTCTTGACAACACTACACTGACTAAACCAAACTGTAATGAACAGGAAGCTCAGACAGCACACAGTGTAACTATTTACGTGATCGCTCACAAAGCTAGCTGCTAATGCTAACGAAACAAGCATACGTGATGTCAAGCGGCGCAATTCCCACAATGTAATATGGATTTTGTTGTTGTTGTTGTTGCAATAATTAACATCCTTATTGTTACATTAAATATGGTGGTCATTTCTGTGTATGTTAACGGTGGTTCTTGGAATGTATACCTTATTTAGATGTCACATTTATTGTTGATTTAAGTTGTACTTTAGGTAGTGTGTGAAAGAAGGATCTATTGGTCAATTCGCCAACCAGAGCGTGGCCAACAGTTAAATGAACTACACATTAGCAATATTGACATGAGACAATCCAACCTAATAAATAATCATTAAGACCTTCAGCATTATGTTGTTACTTATCATTTTCCTGTGGTAAAATAGTAAGTTGCACAAGTAGTTATAGAAAGACAAAGTGTTGCTTTCTCAGTGCTTTGGTCAAAGTAGCAAGTCTTTTCAAGTCAGTGGGTTCAAGTCCAAGTGAAGTCACAAGTCATTTGCTGTTCAAGTCCAAGTCAAGTTGCAAGTCTTTTAACATATTGTCGAGTCTGAAGTCATCAAATGCATGACTCGAGTCTGACTCGACTCCAAGTCATGTGACTCGAGTCCACACCTCTGCCGCACACCCACACGACGCTATACACGCTTTCTGCCATCTGCATTGTACAGTGAAACACAGGATTCATCCTTGAAGAGAACACATCTCTAAAGTGTCAGACAGCATTGAATGTGAGCATTTGCCCACTCCAGTTGGTTACGAACGTCACTCAGGATGAGATTCCAGTTAGGACAACGAGCATGCAAATTAGCTTCCTTGAGATGGTTTCAGAGAGTTTTTGCAGAAATTATTTGGTTATGCAAACCCATTGTTGCAGGAGCTGTCCGGGTGGCTGGTACCAGATGATCTTGGAGGTGAAGATGCTGAATGTGGAGGTCCTGGATTAGTGTGGTCTGCAGTTGTGGGGTTGATTGGATGTACTGCCAAATTATCTGACACGCTTTTGAAGATAGCTCATGGCAGAGGAATGAACATTGAATTCACGGGTGACACCTCTGGTGGACATTTCTGCAGTCAGCATTCCAATTGCACGCTCCCTTAAAACTTGCGACGTGTGGCAAGGTGCTATATGAAAAAAAAATGCACGTTCTAGAGTGGACTTTTATTGTCGGCAGCCTAAGGCACACCTATGCAAGAATCATACTGTCTAATCAGCACCTAGGTATGTCACACCTGTAATATTATTTCAGCAAAGTAAAAGTACTCAGTAACACAGATTTCTGAACAATATTTGAGAGAAACAGGCCTTTTGTGTACATTGAAAAAGTCTGAGATCTTTGAGTTCAACTGAGTAGTATCTGCAACATTTGCACAATCAACATTGTCCCAGATTATCCCACTATTAGTCACTTTAAACTGCATACAGTTCTTGAAGTCTCGTCCCCCTTTGCACAATGGTCATTGCACCGGACTATTGCTCTATTAGTTATACAAACTGCTCTCATTGCTAGAGAAAAAAATAATAATTGTACCGGCATTACCAGATTACTAGCAACCTTTTATTGCTCAGTGACTGTTTTTCTCAATGTCTTTATGTCTCAAAAGTGTTCCCTGTCAATTGACTGTCTGTTGTCGTACTAGAGCGGCTACAACTACTGGAGATAAATTCCTTCTGTGTATTTGACATACTTGACAAAATAAAGATGATTCTGATGAAAAATTGGAGCAAGAATAAAAGTGTTGCATTTATATTTTTGTTCAGTATAAATTGCTATTTATCAGGCAGGCTTTATTCATTGTTTATAGAACTCAAAACAAAACACACAAACTAGAAGTGGTAAAAATGTTCAAAGCTGCTAAGTCAGAGTTTCGCATGCTGCAGTATGAGCTAGCACACAGTAACAGGCAGTGCTATGGTTACTAAAAGTTTTTATCTGTGTGAATCAAACGTTTCACATTTGGTATATTCATATTATTCAAGAAGTAGGATGTGTGCATCAACCAGATACTGCTACCCACAAAAATATATTTTAAAAGGGTAGACTGTTATTTGGTCTTTTCCATTTTTGTTTATGTGTCACATTAAGTGGTAATTTGTCAAATTGATTTTCTGCTAAAGCGTATCAGCTGCAGCGTAGACTACACACTGGAGTATTTATGAATCTGTATTGTAACTATTAGTCTTGTGTTTTATCCTCGCTGCTGTGTACAACACTTTGGTCAGTTTATAATAATAAAACTTTTAATGGATTGGAATATATTATAGGGTGGCTGTAGTTACTATTTCTTTTTTTGATGCCTTAAATATTTAAAATAAAATATGAGTTTGCCTTTCACCGAGTGACAGAATAATGTCCATTGAGGAAAAATGAATAAGACCTCTATTTAGTGCAAAGTCAACAAAATGAAGGACAAGCAATGGATTAAAAAAGCTCCTGAAGGCAGCTGAAGTATGATGAACTGTCTGATTTTCAGGGTCAGTGCTCATCTGTCAGCTTTCATTTATCAATCATCAGAGCATACGTCAAAGCTCATGAAGTCTTTCTTGTTGTCCAAGCACATTAACGATGATATCAATATCTTATTGCATTGGACATTCATTTTGTTCAATTAGGATCATTGTCTGACAGTAATGAGGTGCTAACCAAGCTGCTTTTGTATGCTAATGGTTAGCATGCACAGATGGTGTAGCCTCAAAACGTTGTTGCTTATCCAGTGGTTCCATTTTCACAAAGAAATGGTATACAAAATTCAGTCATATGAAACATTATGTCAGGTGGATAGGCTCCAGCTCACCCATGACCCTAATGAGGACAAACAATACAAAACAATGGATAAATGGATGGAAAAATGAAACCGTATTCTTTGCATGCTCGGTTGACTGGTCGTCGGTGTGGGGTAAATTACATGAAGTCTCTTGTTCATGTAAAATGGCTTGTGTTAGACATGCAATTTAATCAGTTGCAAAAGATCAGTCAAATGTGTAAATTTCACATACAAATTTAAAAAAGGTAAGGTAAAGCAACAATAATGCTTGAAAGTTGCTTTGAAAGTCACGTTGCACTATTGTCTGCTTACTTATAACATAAAGTGTGACCCTTCAAAATAAAACTCTTAACAATGGAAATGATTGCCTTCATGTTTGAACCGCTTAGTTTGGTTCTTTTGTGGTTCTTGTTTGGTGTGCAGTGACCTAGTAAAAGAATAACAAATAATGGGATTTTTGGGGGGGGGGGGGGGGGAGAATTCATTATTATAAACTCCGGCGCAAAGACAAACATTGTAGTCGAGGACACTAGTGTTGTAGTGTCGTGTCATACAAGGTCACTTGGGCCTTTTCCATGTATATTCTTTGTTTTGGTGGCACCCCATTATGCTAAAATTAACCCATTTGGGAACGGCAAGATGTTCCATGCAGTTAACTGGAAACGCCCGTGGGTGACTGCTGCAGTGCTAGCTATTATGCCACATGTATGTTATGGCAGCGGGGGAATGTAAATTTTTCATAGCGTACACTTCTGCCCACTGAAGCTTGCTAACGAGAGCCGCTCTTTGTCCTCCTTTGGCCATTCAAGAGGCTTTGTGCTGGCCCACTTTTACAAGCTGGATTAAGCTGCTAGCCATGTTGCTGCATACCTTCGATTTACGATGTGTTGGGTAAACCAACCAAATATAACAGACATTAGGATACTAATAGTAATACTATTGGAACATTTTGGAGTTATTTGATTTACTACGGGTATTTGTATTTTTTTTAATTATTATTGTTTATATTAGTCTTTTTGCAGCCTGATGTTGACGCTTTTGGTATGCATTATATTTTGCATCTCTTGTACTGGATCTCATATTATTGTGTAGGTGTACCTAATCAAGTGTCCAGAGTGTTTTTAATTCGTGCTTGCCCTCATTAGGGTCACGGGTGAGCTGGAGCCTATCCCAATCCCTAAAATTGTGCAAGATGTGGGGTACAACCTGCGCTGGTGCCCAGTCATTTGCAGGGCACATACAGTATAGATAAACAGCCGTTCACACCTATGTGCAATTTAGAGTCGTCAGGGAAACCCCACGCAAATTCCAAACAGAAGGGCCTGAGACGAGAAACCAGACCAAGCCAAACCCAGGACCTCTCGGTGTGAGGCAGGGGTGCAAATGGCTGATTTGAATGACTATTTGGTGAAAATATCTGAATCAAATGGATATGATCATAACTGGGATGCTCATGAATGAGGTCTCCAACATTGTGAGACAAAAGGGCTAGTCGATCATGAGGTGATGTCATGAGAAAGAGAGCAAGGGGCCAGCACATCAATCTCTGAACCCTGCAGGAGCACCGTGCCGCGACCCATGATGACCGCTGACCTGGGGGTTCGAGGGAGTGACGTATGACATGATGGGACAACGAGGTTTTGGGTTGGCACTTTTGTTGTTTGCAAAGGACGGTTAACTTTTCCTGACATTTTTGTAGTCACATCCTAAAACACAAGCCACGTTGTTCTGCAGCACCCAAGGGGTTTCATTGTTCAAAGGTATTAATTAGTCTTTGGTCTTGAGCAAAAGGGCAGGTGCTTGAGCACCACTTGGGGTCTATGCGTGCACGTGCCTGTGTCTTTTGAATAACCTTGCAATTGGCTGACGACCAGTCCAGTGTACACCACCTCTCGCCCATTAGTCAGCTAGGCCCAGCTCCATCTTACCCGCAAACTCAATGAGGACAAGTGGAATAGAATCTTTCCTTTTCTCCCATGATGAAATCTCAAGTACTCTTACAAAAAAAAAATCTCTGATTAAAAAAATAATCTAGGTGAAATTGGATTAACGACTAAGAACACAATGTGGGTAGCCCAAGACTGTTGTGTGAAGATGAAAGTCTTCAGAAATATAAAGCATTCCCGATTAATTACAATTTTGTCTGTAACCCTAGTGAGGATAAGCGGAACGGAAGATGAATGAATGAATGAATGTTGATCATTTATCATGGCAACCCTCATCAATTTAGACCGGTTTTGTATTTGGGAATTAAAGATGCAATGAGCCAAAGTACACTAACATTCGCCTCCTTAGCATCACAGGACTAAACCATGTCTGCACACCCCCAACCCCCACCCCACCCCCTCTATCTAGCTTCATGTGTCTCCTCTCCCCACCCACAGTGGCCCTGACCAACCAGGACAGAGTCACTCCAGTCAGCGAAAATAATGTCGATGGAAAAGCAGCAGGAGCTGTGGACGCTAAGATACCTGAAGGAGAACTTTTGCTGCAGGTCAGTAAAGGCGTAAAGTGATCAAATGATTATTTGAAGATGTCATTAAATCCCAACAACTGTTCATGGGCTGACAACTTCCTCTCAACCATGTATTTTGCAATCTCTGAAAAGTCCCCAAAATTCTATTTAGGCCATCGTCAGATGCCAAGGTCCTCATGGTGGCTTTTCCACTCGACACATCTGGTTTGCTGAGCACTCATGCAACAATACTGCACTATTTTGTGCACTTGTACAGTCTGCCGTTTGCTGAATAAAATACTTGTCATCTGAAGGTGCAGTAAAGCGCTCAGTTTTTGAGAGCGCTTAGAATGCCCTGCATCTGTTTGTTTGTCAGCAGGATAATACAACATTAAGACTTGGCCAGTTTTCCAGACTTTTTTGGGGACAACGTCAAGGAGGAAGCCATTACATTGTAGGGTAGTTCTACATGAGCACAGGAGCAGTCGAGAAGAAAATCATTTACAACTTCAATGATGAGCAAATCTAGATTATGTCTGAGGACTGATACAATTGGCTGGTAATAAATGAGTGGACCCATCAGCATCCTTTTTGGTGAAAATTTTGGCACATAGGGGTTTTGATGTGGTCAGCTGATGCTGTTTAGTGTTACAGGGAGCTGGCGGTTATCCCAGCAGATTTCGGGAACCCAGTGCTGGTTGCCAGTCAGTGACACATTTTTCACATTGATAAGTCTTCACACTCACATTCACATTCACTCTGAGTAGGAACTGAACCAACATTATCTGGATGGGAGACAGGCCACTATACGAGGGGTACTCACATACAAATCTTAAAGGGCCACACATAATTATTTCAATGACGCAAAGGTCCATTTATCGAGGTTGGTTAGGCCGTATGCGATAATACTGTGATATTCAAAACAAAATTGTCATGAACCGCCCTGCAGTCCTATGGTTGGAGCCTGGGTCGCGCTTTGGGCCAGCTCGCCCTCTCTCTCTCTCCCTTCTCTCTCTTTCCAGCACCTTCCTTGGCCGCGCACCTGACACCAATCAGCCCTCACTACCACCTGCATAAAAGCCTGCCAGATCCCGGGAACTCTCGCCAGAGTATTGAAGCTTCCCCAGCGGTACAACAGCTCCCCAGTTTCCATGTAAGCTACGCAAACCCTTGTCATCGTTCTGACCTCCATGTTTTCCTTGTCCTCAGTGTTTCCTCCATGTCCCTCGCCAAGTGGATTTCTGCCATCACGCCGCCAAGCCAGCCGCCTGTCCTCGTCACTGTCTGACATGCATCTTCTGCCTCAACAACTGCCAGCGCATCTCAAGGACCATCTACATTTTCATTTTCAATAAACTGTTCATCACAACCTCTCAGACTCCGCCTGCTCTTGGGTCCAGTCTCCATCCGTTCGTGACAGAATACTCTGGCCACAAATGGACCCAGCAACCCCGGAGGCGCTAAAACATGCACTTACCCTCCAAGGCACCCACATAGGGTGACAAGAAAAGACTCTTCAAGAAATCATGGAATCTCTACACAACAAGTATCCCTCCTTTCTTCGAAGATTCAATCTGATCACCCCCCAGTAAGTACTACTTCTGAGCCCGCAGCTTCCGAGCCACCCCGCCTCCTGTACAAAGAACCTCGTGTCCCTACTCCGGGGACCTAGGTGCATGTAGCCAGTGTCTCCTCAATTGCTCCCTAGTTTTCAACCTTCAACCGTACAGTTATCCCACTGAACAATACAAGGTTATGTTTGTCACTAACCTCCTTCACGGCAAAGCAGCCAAATGGTCCACCACGTTATGGCACAACTCCTCCCCGGTACTCCAGTCATTCAATTATTTTTCCGCCAAACTTAAAAAGCTATTTGATCACCCCGTTCAGGGCAGAGAAGCCACCCACCGCCTCCTTAGGCTCACTCAGGGTGCTAGTTCTGTAGCTGCATATTCCATTGAATTTCGGATACTTGCGGGTGGCGATGACGCTACGCTGAGGGGGATTTTTCTGAAAGGCCTTTCGGAGCAACTTAAAGACGAGCTCGCTGCCCAGGACGAGCCCTCCTCTCTCTCGAGGATCTTATTACACTTGCCATTCGCCTAGATAACAGACTACGTGAGAGAATACGAGAGAGGGGGGTCCGAACGCATAAAATTACTTTCACCGTGAGTGCCGCGCTGTCAGCATCTCACCCGCCTTCTGCACCACCTACTTCCCCTTCGTCACCCCCCCACTGCACCTGATGATCCCATGCAAATTTGTAACACACGTCTAGATCCCCAGCAACGTCAGAGTCGCGTAATCCAGTGGCTGTGTATTTATTTATCAGGCCACTTCATTGCCACATGCCCCTTGCGGCCAAAAGACGAGGCTCGCCACGATCCGAGAGCGCCGTGGTGATCCAAATCACCATGTCCTCTAGCGCTCCCTCCCGTATGACCGTTCCTGCTTGCATTCTAGGTTCTGCTCATAACACACCCGTAGTTGCTCTTATAGATTCCGGTGCAGACGATAATTTTATTCACGAAGGTATAGCACATCAGCTCCAACTCCCTCTCCAACCACGACCATCTCCTAAAAAAGTCACAGCCCCGGATGGCAGAATCATCTCCCCTGTCACCCACCAAACAGTGCCATTCATTCACCTTGCTCATTTTCGGAAATCACCGCGAGAACATTTTTCTTTTCGTTATCCTTTCCCCTGAGACCCATTAGTCCTTGGAATTCCTTGGCTTAAACAACATAACCCCGCCCTTGACTGGTTGCGCTTATCCATCACTGGATGGAGCCCTCACTGCCATTCACACTGCCTGCTCTCTGCTATTCCGCCCTCTGGAAACCCACCACCACATACCACACCAGTTGACCTCTCCCGAGTCCCCAAAGAATATCATGATCTCTCTCCGGTGTTCAGTAAAGACCTGGTCATTTCTCTACCCCCTCGCCCTTACGACTGCGCAATAAATCTCCTGCCGGGATCCCCTCTTCCCTCCAGCCATCTCTTCAATCTCTCCCGCCTGGAGAAAAAGGCGATGGAGGACTACATCCGTGATTCCCTGGCTTCTGGACTCATTCGCCCTTCCTCGTCTCCGGTTGGGGCCGGATTCTTCTTCATCTAAAAGAAAGACACCACTCTCCGCCCATGCATAAACTACTGTGGACTCAATAACATCACCATAAAGAACAAATCACCACTACCCCTCATCAACCCGTCATTCGAACCCCTGTGCGATGCCCAGATATTCACCAAATTGGACCTACGAAATTCCTACCACCTCCTCCGTATCCAAGAGGGGGATGTATGGAAGACCGCTTTCAATACCCCCCTCGGACACTTTGAATATCTGGTCATGCCATTTGGATTAACCAATGCCCCCGCAAGTCTTCCAAGCATTCATCAACGACGTCCTCTGTGATATGTTAAACCGGTTTTTTTTTGTTTACCTGGACGACATCCTCATTTTCTCCTGCTCCCCCGAAAAACACCGGGGTCCTACAGCGCCTCCTCGAAAACCGGCTGTACATCAAACCAGAAACATGCGAATTCCACCTCTCCTCCGTACATTTTTTAGGCTATATCATCGCCAAAGGACAGTTGCAACCAGACCCTGCCAAAATCCAAGCAATCATTGACTGGCCCGTTCCCACCACCCGGAAAGAACTACAATGTTTCCTTGGCTTCGCCAACTTCTACCGCCGCGTCGTCCGCAATTACAGCAAGGTCGCACTTCCCCTCACCAGCATTACTTCCACCAGCTCCGCCTTTCAGTGGACTCCGGCAGCATCCAAAGCTTTCAGCCAACTAACTAAAAACCCTTTCCAGTGCTCCCATCCTACGCCACCCCGACCCCTCCCTCGAGTTCGTGATGGAGATTGCCGCCTCGGACACTGGGGCAGGAGCCGTCCTCTCGCAGCGGGACTCCTCGTCCCAGAAACTTCATCCATGTGCCTTTTTCTCCCGTCGCCTGTCCTCTGCCGAGAGGAATTACGACGTTGGCAACCTAGAGCTGCTAGCCATAATATGGGCATTGGAAGAGTGGAGGCACTGGCTGGAGGGGTATCATCTTGACTGATCACAAGAACCTTTCTTACTTCCGTTCCGCCAAACGCCTTAACCCCCGACAATCTCGCTGGGCCCTAAGCCGATTCAAATTCAGCCTTTCCTTCCGACCTGGATCCCGCAACAACAAACCTGACGCCCTATCCCGCATATACTCACCCCCTTCCAGCCCGGTAGAACACGAAACAATCCTCCCTTCCTCCTGCTTCGTTGGTGCTGCCACATGGAAGATTGAACGTATTGTCAAAAACGCTCAAAAGACTGACCCTGACCCCAAGACCGGACCTCTGAACCGACTATTCTTACCCAATTCAGCACGCTCTGACGTCCTTCAGTGGAGCCACAACTCCTAGCTCACGTCATCCCGGCATCACCCGTACAATCCAGTTCATCCAGCAGCACTTCTTCAAAGACACCCGGGGGTTCGTCCAAGCCTGATCCGTTTGCGCCCGAGGGAAGTCGTCACACCTGCCCCCAGCTGGTCTGCTGCGCCCCTTACCCATCCCGAGCCGCCCCTGGTCCCATATCGCTTTAGACTTCATCACCGGTCTGTGCCCTTCTGAAAGTAACACCATGATTTTCACTGTTGTCGATCGATTTTCTAAATATGTCCATTACGTACCCCTTCCCAAGCTACCCTCTGCTTTTGAAACTGCTAACCTCCTTGTTCATCATATTTTCAAACTCCACGATATCCCCATCGTCTCTGACCGGGGTCCCCAGTTCTCCTCCCTGGTCTGGAAAGAATTCTGTAAAGCAGTGGGCGCAGCAGCCAGCTTGTCTTCAGGGTACCATCCACAGACCATCGACCAGACGGAGCGGGCAAATCAATCCCTGGAGACTGCCCTTCGCTGCGTTGACGCACGCAACCCCACCTCCTGGAGCGCATTCCTTGCATGGATCGAATACGTCCACAACTCCTTCACCAGCTCCGCCACCAGTATGTCTCCGTTCATGGCCTGGTACGGTTTCCAACTTCCATTGTTTAAGGAACAGGAATATGCGGTGGGGGTTCCCGCGGTGAGGGATCACCTGAGAAGGGTCAAGTCTGTGTGGAAGGAGGTCAGGGCGGCCTTGGTCCGATCTGCGCCGAGGAATAAACGGCTTGCTGACCTTCGCTGTTTCCCTGCACCTGATTACAAGGTGGGCCAGTCAGTTTGGCTTTCCTCCCGTGACCTCCCACTCCAAACAGAATCCCGCAAACTCACTCCACGATTGATCGGTCTGTTTCCCATCACTAAAATAATAAATCCCACGTCTGTTCATCTCCAACTCCTGCAGTCTCTAAAAATTCCTCCGACCTTCCACGTGTCATTGCTTAAGCCTGTCTCCAACTACGCCTTGAGCCCTCAGGCCGTATCCCCTGCGCCCCCCCCGTGTTATCAAAAACCATTCGGCCTTCACGGTTTTGCGCATCCTGGACGTGAGGCCCAGGGGGAGGGGTTACCAGTACCTGGTGGACTGGGAGGGGTATGGTCCGGAGGAGCATTCCTGGATTTCCAGTAAGCTTATCCTTGACGACTCCATGCTATCAAACATTTATGCGGCTAACTCGTGGAAGCCTGGCAGGATGCCGGGAGGCGTCCGTTGAGAGGGGGGTACTTTCATGAGCCACCCTGCAGTACTACGGTTGGAGCCTTGGTGGCCCTTTGCGCCATCTCGACCTCTCTCTCTCCCCTTCCCTCTCTCTCTTTCCAGCACCTTCCTCGGCCGCGCACCTGTCACCAATCAGCCCTCATTATCGCCTGCATAAAAGCCTGACAGATCCCGGAAACTCACACCGGAGTATTGAATCTTCCCCAGCGGTACAACGGCTCCCCATTTTCCACGTAAGCTACTCAAACCCTTGTCATTGTTCTGACCTCCGTATTTTTCCTTGTCCTCAGTGTTTACTCCGTGTCCCTCGCCAAGTGGATTTCTGTCACCAAGCCAGCCGCCTGTCTTCATCACTGCCTGCCACGCATCCTCTGCCTCAACAACCCGCCACTGTATCTCAAGGACCATCTACATTTCCATTTTCA
The DNA here is from genome assembly GCF_024500385.1 of Phyllopteryx taeniolatus. Classification (NCBI taxonomy): domain Eukaryota; kingdom Metazoa; phylum Chordata; class Actinopteri; order Syngnathiformes; family Syngnathidae; genus Phyllopteryx; species Phyllopteryx taeniolatus. The sequence goes on from NC_084513.1 coordinate 1,142,285, forward strand.
ATAAACTGTTCATCACAACCTCTCAGCCTCCGTCTGCTCTTGGGTCCAGTCTCCATCCGTTCGTGACAAAAATGTCCTTTTCATTCAAAACAACAAAAATACCAACTAAAATAAAATGTAATTTCCATTTTGACATAAATTAAAATAGTTGGATAAAACATTACACAACACCTGTCATTAATCCAAAACACATATATCAGAAGAGGGTTAAGAACATAGAGCATTTCTTTTTAAAAATGCAAAGCCTGCCGCACACTGAACGATGCGGCCGAACCCGACTGAACCGTCGTGCAGTGTTTTGGGTTTGAGAACTATTTTAATGAACTGCCAATCAGCCTGCCACCGATTTTGCCATGATTCAAAATTTGAATAGCCGCAATGTTGCCGCTTACAGCAAATCAAAATGTACATAAGCTTTGACATACTGCCTCAAGCCATACAAATACTATATAAGGCATCAAATATTGTGTTTTACATCAATACTTAACTTTATTCAGAATTTATAATGTGCTTGTGACCAAAATGTCCACAAGAGGTACATACATTACTGGGTATGTTCAAAAGAATGGAGTCAGCGAGACTCCTTTAAAATATCCACTTTCTCGCATTTACTGTCACCCTCATCCTCTCTCTTGAGCAACCTGCTTCTTCCTTAACTATTAATCTATCTTTTTATGGTTTAATAAATGTGATAAAGTACAATATACTCTACATACAGCATCAAATGCCTATACAGGCTCACTGTTCATGCCGTCCATATTTCTAATCCCTCAATGTACGGGGGTGCATAGGTACTGCAATTTTTATTTTTATGCAATGGTCCGCTCCAATCGGGTTCGACTGCATCACGCAGTGTGCAGCGGGTTTAACGTTCACTAATAAATAAAACGTAAACCTCTCTAATAACATATTCTGGTGCAGCAAATAATGGCTAACGCTAACAGGCACTTAAACTTACTTTGTCATTGATACGCACAATCAAACGAAATTTATACCGATTGAGTCGCACCTCTGCTTCCAGCCACTGTGAAGTCACTGTTCATGCACAAGCTACGTGAACTGGACCCCTCGAAAAACAAATATACAAATGAACACAAAAGTAATAAAAAATAAAGGCACTTAAATTATAGCTGTTCATATTTTTTTCTTGAACAATTGATGACTTTGGGGCCTTTTCTACAGGCTGTCTGTGTATCGTTAGCATAGAGAGAAGTCCCGATCTACACGTGCTGACCCAACCAGCACCCAATGTAGAAAAACATTTTTCAATTAAGGTGCACTGCCATGCGCCCACGTAGTGCAATGCCAGCCTCAAATACACAATTAATGGACTGGTCATCCGCGCACTGTCAAGTCAAGTCAGTCACAGTCAAGTGTGGCTTACGGCCAAACCACTACTCTGAGAACACCCAAGCTCATCTGATCTTGGAAAGTGCCGTAACCGTATTGAGTATCCCTCCATAACACCATCAATGACTTGTACGAGACGCCCGTAAGAATGTAAACAATGACTGATGGATATCATCACGGCAGACGTTTATTGGAATCTCTGTGTAAAATAGGCTTTAGTCTGCCTTTCTCTACACAAGTTCTATGAGCTCTTTTCCATGTGGACAAACAGTTTTGTGATATAAACCATCTGGCACATCAGGTTAATTAAATCTGTCTGATGTGAACATTTGCGGGAAGTCTGGCCTCAACTTTGCCCCGAATTAAATATTATTTAGTACGCTGCTAAACACTGTCCAATCTTATCATAGCGAAAAACATTTTAATGATACCATACATCTAAAAAATAAATGAAATTTGTCCATACTAGATTAATATTGGTACTTTAAAAAAAGGCTAAACTCAGTGGCTCAAGTCTTGTTTTTTGTACTGTATGTGAGATTGTATAGAGCGAAAACTCACTGGCTGCCAGATCGCTTTTGATCTGCTGGAGTCATTGATTTTCCAGTCCAGTTCCTCTCAATGTGCACCACACTGGCATTCCAGGAGGGGTAGGCGCAAACTACCCACCCACCGCAACCCGATCCTACAGGGGAGATTTCGTTCTGTCTTTATAGTCTGAAATTCTTTTGGCTCGCTCATAATGAAACATGAAAGCTCCTACGGAGAAACGGGCTCGGTCAGGAGGTGACCATTCCAAAAAAGGGGGCCTCTCCCTGCTCGCTTCTGGTTGATTTGTGAAAATGATCTTTTTCTTTGATTTTGTACCTATCTGAAATACATAATGCCACCATTACTTCAAAACCTAAACTTTGATTGATGTCATGTGGTCCAGGCTTCACAAAATGGTTTGGATCGGTAAATCCTGATCAAGCCTGCGATACCACCACAAGATAGGCGATTTCTGCATCAGCTATGTAAATAACGCAACATCGGAGCAGTGCTGCATGCCAGCATTCTCCATGAAAAAGTTTCCACTCCCATTCCCATTTCCATTCCACTCCCTTCAGGAAATCATATGAAAGTGTTATTTACGGGTATCCCAGGAACATCATAAACAAACAAAAAAAAAATTATAGACAGAAAAATAATGAAAAAAATGCAGAATATGGGTTTCATTACAATAAGGGAAAAAAGATTAGGTGTGTTTTCAATGACTTTTTAAAGGCTGGGTAAGATGGTAGCTAGAAGATATATCCAGGTCATTCCAAGGTTTTGGACCTCTAAATCTACCGTAATATTGATGACTAGATGTCCAGGAGAAGGGTAGATGAAAATTGGTACATCTAGTTGGATAAAAATTAGTCAACTGAAAATGCAAAGAAAAGTGTCAGGTATCATCCTCTTCCTTATTGTTGATTTACTTATACATGAACAGGCAGGAATGGAAAATATGGAGCCTATGAAAAGGTAATATTGAGTAATGTCTAAAAAGAGGTGCAGATGGTTCATGTCTGCCAGACTGACAAATTGTTCTTAATTATCTCTTCTGGATGATCAGTAATTTGTTCAGATACTCTATGGTGACCGACTGGTTAGCACATCTGCCTCACAGTTCTGAGGCCCCGGGTTCAAATCCGGCCTCGCCTGTGTGGAGCTTGCACGTTTCCCCCGTGCCTGCGTGGATTTTCTCCGGGTACTCCGGTTTCCTCCCATATCCCAAAAACATACATTGGAGGTTAAGTGAAAACTCTAAATTGCCCGTAGGTGTATATGTGAGTGTGAATGGTTGTTTGTCTATATGTGCCCTGCGATTGGCTGGCGACCAGTTCAGGGTGTACCTCGCCTCTCGCCCAGAGTCAGCTGGGATAGGCTCCAGCACGCCCGTGACCCTAATGAGGATAAGCGGTTAAGATAATGGATGGATGGATTTTGGGTATGTTGCAGCTAGGGCTGTCACTATCGAATCTTTTTAGAATCGATTAACCTCGATATTTGTTCGAGTGCTTGAGTAATCGTCGCCCCGACCTCTTTTTTTTTTAAAAACTACTAACTGGCATTTTATTCTCTTGTATGAGGGCTGGACTTCTACCCTTAAACTGTATACAGTATGTTGGTACTGAGTGTATGGCATACATTTAGTCTACAGAATTTGAGACAACAGAAATAGCCGTTGCTGAATGGTTAGCATTCCTGATTAGCATTAGTGGGGGAAACAAAACGCTTACTACCTTTTAGTTACACATTTTATAGCATCTTCAGTTACACATTTTATAGCATCTTAAAAATCACTTACAAATGCTCCTCTGTCATTTTGGCAATGTTTTTTACTTGTCCAACAGTGCATCCGTCTACAACTAATGTCCGTGCGGTAAACAAAGACAGAGGCCAAATGGTTCCGGGCAATGCAAATTCGGTCCTGGCTTTGCAAATATGCTTTTATTAATATTTTCTATCGCCTCAAGGTACACATTTTTGCATCAACCAATTTTTTTGGTTAACTTATCCGAGTTAGCCGAATTATTTTTTAAGTTTAATTTTTTTTCTCACTGCCCTAATTGCAGTCCAGACAATGTTACAATAGTTCATGAATGGAAACAAAATACATAATACAAAGTGAGTAAGTACTGTACACAAACAGCTAAGACTTCAATCCCTTTTGTTTTCTTTGTATTCCATTGTCAACACACAAGTGACCATTCTCTATTGACCAATCAATGGTCAGCAGCAAATTATACCAAGCCATTGCAACCAGTGGCAAGAGTATGGTGAGAAATGGTACGGTTACACGTCAGATACTTTGGGAGTCATTACGATGGAAATAATGAAAAATGCATACTTATCCAAATTCAACATATGACGTCAATCCCAAGTAAACTCCAGTCCATTTGGTGGTAGTACAGTAGGTTTACCAATATGGGTAAAAAGTGAAGAGGGTCCCGTGGACCAAATGTAAGGATGCTGGAAAGCGGGATAGTAAGGGAGAGATATTTTGGAAATGAAGAAATATCCTTACTGTGCCAAACATTGACGTACTGCTCATCGGAAACACGGCTGGAGTGACTACATAACATACCCTTATACGATGAGCTCAAAATCCACGATGGACAAAAATCAGTTAACTATTATGGCAATACATAGTTAACCAGTCATTCCACTTCATGGTAGTACAGTTACTTTGCCCCTCTCTCAAGGAAACAACCCCTCCCCCACAAAATAATCGATTTTAACCTATTAAATTTGGATGATTTTTTTTCAAAAGTAATATGTTTACATGAAAACAATATACCTCTTATATCATTAAACTGCTTCTCACATTTTGGCGGCAGCTAATGTGAAATCCTCAACGTTGACATTTGGGCGTTGATGTTTATCGTGAATGAAGTGTGGCAGATAATTGTGGCGACTATGTGTATGTGTGTCTGTCTAAAAGAATAACATGAAATCTTTAGCATTAGTCACTCGCTCAACCCCCGCAGCCGCCCCTGGCCTGGTTTGGCAACGAGAAGCCTGTACTTCTATGCATGTTAGTGTTGACATTTTTGTGTTTTTATTGTGACCTGTTTGTTTACGGAACGTTGGTAAATGCAGAAAGGGCATGTGCGCACATGGTGAGCTGGAAATATCAGCGCTCCTATTCAACTAAGAGGCTTCTTCTTTCCTCCTTTTTTCCTCCTTTTTCTACCTCCTCTGTATTCAATTTAGCTGTCAGGTTTTGCTATAAACCGTTAACGAGGATCCCAAAGCAAACTCTGGACACCGATTAAATAATAATAAAAGTTTCATTACACATGGGTGCACATAGAACTTGAGTGAACGAATAGAAATACGGTAACAAAACACAAAAAGACAAAAGGTCAATGCAGTGTGGGGGAAAAGTCATAACGTATACCTGTACAATATAACCAAAGCCACTGGACGGAGCCACGGTAAAAAAGGAGATGCCAAAACCAAAAATCTAGTCAAAATATCAAACAGCAAATAGTAAGCAGGTGCGTAACAAGGAGACTCCACCCACCAGTGTTCATCAAGGCAACTGAAACACAAAACAGAAACTAAAACAGGAACATAACAATTGTACTCTAAATGTCCCCAGTGTACTGTATTAAATACCAGAGGAAAATAGATTTTCAAATGCAGCTCATCCGACAAAATTCTTTATTGTATCTATGTATATATTTTTAAGGGTTGGCCGTTATTCATCAATTATCAGGTAATTGATTTTGAAGAATTTTGTCCAGCATAACCTCACCAGGGAGACTGAGGAGTATGATCCTTTTGATGAGGTTTTTATGTTTTTATCTTTGTCTTGATAAAATAAGTGTAAACAAATGTATTCAGTGGCAGCAACGAGCTAGCGTCAATATTAATTTAGGTGTAGAAGTGTGATGCCTAAACCAGCCTTACCATGGTGGAGGGGCTTTCGTGTCCCAGTAATCCTAGGAGCTAAGTTTTCAGGTGCTCCATGGCACTGGTAGGGTCACCCAGGCAAACAGGTCCTAGATGGAAGACCTGAAAAAGTGTGGCATTCTGTGACAAATAAAAAATAATTATTGAAAAACATTCTGCCTTACTCGGACGTGGTCCACCGGGGCGTCTCTCTGGAGGCAGGCCTAGTGGTGGAGCTCCATGGCAAGTGCCTGGTAGTTGGCACCCATGGGGCTGGGCACAGTCTGAAGAGACAACGTGGGTTGCCCTTCCCATGGGCTCACCACTTGTGGGAGGGGCCAAGCGGGATAGTAAGGGAGAGATATTTTGGAAATAAAGAAATATGAGTGATGGGCCACAGTCGAAGGTGGGGACTTTGGCGGTCTGACACCTGGCTACAGAAGCTGACCCTACGGACATGGAACATCACCTCTCTGACAGGGAAGGACATTGAGCTGTTATGGGAGGTTTAGAAGTTCTGATTAAATATAGTCAAGCTCGCCTAAACGCACAGTTAGGGCTCTGAAACCACTCCTCTGGAGTGGGGTTGACTCCCTTCCACTCTGGAGTTGACCCCATGAGAGGGGCCGAGTACGCGTGGGCATACTTATGAACATCGGGGACTGGCCTTTGCCCAGGGCCCTAGAGAGGTGCCTTAGCACTTTGGCTGTGCGGGATGGGAAGGTTTCCTGGACTCCTGGCAGTTTTTCTGTGCTTGGGTCCTTGGCTTCTGTGTCATGGAGGTTTCCCTTGCTTGGGGGCGGGATGGTCTGAGCACCTTGTCTCGCTGGCGAGAGGTTGGCTGCGTGATCTTACTTGTAGATCAATACATCAGCAACCATTGCAACACAATCTGCAGTACTGGTTGGGCCCAGAATCAGTACTGTGTTTGCGGCCAAACTGTTCTACTGTATATATGTATATAAGGACTTGCAAGTTTTGTGGTGGAAGGCAATGAATATAGAACAAATTAGTTTTAAGCTTAAATTATTTCTGCCTTTCTTTGTCTGTCCCTTTCTGGATGAGCTATCAATAGCTTTAAATAATAAGAATTAAAAGTACTCTTGTTTTATCATGAATGTTTTTGTTTATTTTATTTCATTTTTGTTTTCAAGGTTCATAGAGGGCAGGGATACAACACTCGCAGTAAACAAAACAAACTTGTATGCTAGAAAAAGGAAAAAGGTGGATTGGTGAATGGTTTGCTACCTGAACGGGTTGCCATAGCGATGGAAAATAAACTAGCATCAGTGCAGTAATGCTCTTTGCTAATCCAAATACTCAAGTGAGACGATGATGGCACAAACACACCGCTTGTGGCAGGATTCATGATTTATTAGTTAACCGAGTTTAGTTTCTGAGTAGGTGTTTTCAGTTGCTATCACTGGGCTATGTTCACACTACTTCCATACGTTGTCTCTTGAATTTCTTAACAATAATCATAATTCTGGAGAGGTTTATATCTCCTTGCAGGCTTTATTTCCACTCATACTGTATATACCACAAACACACTGCCATCGCTAAATGAACAAAAAAAAAAAAATCAAGGACATTGCATTTCTTAAATATTTTTGAAGATAAAAAGCTTTGACTTAATAGCCACTTTTAGTATGGCTAAAGAATTGGCAGTGACCTTTTAACAGTAGATGCTCAGAAGGCCAAAATATATACGTTACCACCCTCACACTGCATGTTATTACAACTTGAGATGGCCTAAATGTGCTCACTGATCATCCCAGTCCCCAAGAAAACTACAATCTCAGGTCTGAATGACTACAGGCCTGTCGCCCTAACATCTGTTGTCATGAAGTCCTTTGAACGTCTCGTGCTGGACCACCTCAAGAGCGTCACAGGTCCCCTGCTGGACCCCTTGCAGTTTGCCTATCGAGCAAACAGGTCTGGGGATGATGCAGTCAACATGGGACTCCACTTCATCCTAGATCACCTCGACAGTGCAGGGACCTACGCGAGGATCCTGTTCGTGGACTTCAGCTCAGCGTTCAACAACATCATCCTTGAACTCCTTTCCTCCAAGCTTCTCCAGCTCAGCATCTCGCCTGCCATCTGCCGGTGGATGTACAGCTTCCTGACGGGCAGGACACAGCAGGTGAGGCTTGGAGAGACCACCTCATCCACATGCAGCGTCAGCACTGGGGCACCCCAAGGTTGTGTCCTCTCTCCGCTGCTTTTCTCTCTCTACACGAACGACTGCACCTCAATGCACCCGGCTGTCAAACACCTGAAGTTTGCAGATGACACCACTGTCATCGGCCTCATCAAGGACGGTGACGAGTCTGCGTATCGACAGGAAGTGGAGCGGCTGTAGCTGTGGTGTGGCTGACACAACCTGGAGCTGAACACGCTCAAGACTGTAGAGATGATCGTGGACTTCAGGAGGCATCCTTCGCCACAGCTGCCCCTCACGCTGTCCAGCTGCCTTGTGTCAACCGTCGAGACCTTCATGTTCCTGGGAATTACAGTCTCTCAGGACCTGAAGTGGGGGATCAACATCAACTCTGACCTCAAAAAGGCCCAGCAGAGGATGTACTACCTGCGGCTTCTGAGAAAGCACAGCCTGCCACAGGAGCTGCTGAGGCAGTTCTACACAGCGGTCATCGAATCAGTCCTGTATTCTTCCATCACAGTCTGGTTTGGTGCTGCTACAAGAAAGCACGAACTCCGACTGCAACGGACAATCAAAACTGCTGAAAGGATTGTCGGTACCCCCCTACCCACCCTTGAGGACTTGCACGCTGCCAGAACTAAGACAAGAGCGTGCAAAATCCTCTCGGACCCTCCACATCCCGGTCACCGGCTCTTCCGGCTCCTTCCCTCAGATAGGCGCTACCAATCAATGCAAACTAGAACTAGCAGACATTCCAACAGCTTCTTCCCTCTTGCAATCAACTTCTTCAACATCTAACTTACAATTCCATTGCAACATGCTGCCAATTTCTTTTGTCTGAGTTTGTTGTCACATTTCTGTCGGGCCAATTATATACTACTCGTGCACTCACTGTAGTCGTCTCGCCACGCTGCACTATTTGCATATCTGTTGTTGACCAATACTGGCCACTCATGCCAGAGTAGCATCTGCCCCATTTGCACACTGACTGAGGAGTATCTGCAACATTTGCACAATCAACATTGTCCCAGATTATCGCACTACTCGTCACTTTAAACTGCATACACTCGTTGAAGTCTCGGCGCCCTTTGCACAATGGTCATTGCACCGGACTATTGCGAGATTAGTCATTCGAACTGCTCTAAGTGCTAGAGGACTCTGCATCTTTTTGCACAATTGTCAAAAAATAATAATAATTGTACCGGCATTACCAGATAACTAGCAACCCTTTATTGCTCAGTGACTGTTGTTCACAATGTCTTTATGTCTTAAAAGTGTTCTCTGTCAATTGACTGTCTGTTGTCGTACTAGAGCGTCTCCAACTACCGGAGACAAATTCCTTGTGTGTTTTTTTGGACATACTTGGCAAATAAAGATGATTCTGATGTCTGTTGTGTTCATTTCATACTGGGTAAACATTATGTAACAATCATACGTGACTAAAATTAGCACCATGACTTTGCCACTCTGCTCACTGCTGGAAGAGTAAACAAAACACCAACTCTGTGCTTCCTCCTCAAGGCTCTCAACGGGTTTGTCCTGGTCATCACTGCCAGTGGTACCATCTTCTTCTCTTCTCACACCATCCAGGATTACTTGGGCTTCCACCAGGTCAGTGATCACATATATCATTCAATCGCATACAATTTGTCTTTGTCTTTATCATCCCACATTGAATGGATAGGTTGCGTGCAACATCTGCTGGAAGCTGCTCAGCATCCTGGGGTTCACTCCCTGCATGGTACAGAGAATCACAATCCCCCCTCAGCCAAACAAAACAAAAAATCTGACCTTATCAGGTTTGGCCTTTTGCAAGAACAGCACAGGTCCAGCAGTGGACCACAACAATCACCAATCTTGACTATCTTGGACAGTGTTTCCAAGATAGTGGAAACACTGTCCAGTGTTTCCAAGATAGATAAAATTATGTTCCAATTTTACATAAACATCTTACCGCACACCAACCAATAAAAATACTGAAATAATGATGCTCTTGTCTCAATTTACATACAAATTGACTTAATCAGTGTGAAATCACTAATCAACAGCAGGATATAACTTGATACAGTATGTCACTACCATTTAATTCTCTTTTCCATTTCCAATTAGTATCCATCAACTAACTGGAGGGGAATACCAGTCATCCATCTGTTGGTTGTGGCTCAGACTTTCACTCCCCACTTGTTCCTTTTTCCCTAGACCGACGTGATGCACCAGAGTGTGTATGAGCTAGTCCATACGGAAGACCAACAGGAACTCCGGAGAAACTTACACTGGGCGTTGAATCCACCTCCTGCAGCTCCATCCACCATCTCCCAGGACTCACCACAAGGTTGTTAGTCTCTTCCAAGGGCGTGCAGAGACCTTTGCAGGGCAGGTGCTCAAAGCTATAAGTGTGGCACATGGAACAAGAGTTTGAAATGCCTGAGCATAGCATTGCAGGCTATTCATGAAAACAGAATAAGACACTCACCTTAAGGACACCAAGAATTGCGGTTTCTAGCAAAAGTGCGCACCATTTGCTTAGTTGTTAATCGGAATGATAGCAAACCTACTAATTGGTTTTGTGTGCGCAAATTACACACGTTTTGTTGTCATATATTAGCATTTTGTGTGCAAGTCACAACTACAGTATATTGTGGCCAAAATAAAATTCCCATGTCATGCCTGAAGGTCGGTACGTTAGTGGATTTATTCTCTAGAACTGTTTTTGTTTTCAATGAAACACAATTTAGAAATCGATTTTAAAAGGCAACCAGTTCAGGGTGTACCCCGCCTCCTGCCCGATGACAGCTGGGATAGGCTCCAGCATGCCCGCGACCCTAGTGAGGAGAAGCGGCTCAGAAAATGGATGGATGGATTTTAAAAGGTGGTCCACCTCACATTCTCTCCCCTGAATTACTTTGTAGTTATATAGATTTTGTTTTTTGCAGTGTAAAGTTAGACATTTTAACTAAGCAACTTCTGCAGGACCGTAAATAAAATATCTCAACAATACATTCATACCATTCCTGATCGTGACTAAATTTACCAAACCATTATCATAAAAGGAAAATGTATTAATGTAAATTTTAAAGTTTGAGTTTTAAATCCAATGAAGTTGAATCACAACTGGCCAGATAATGAACTGTCCAATGATAAAACAAAGTGGAAAGGAAGTGAAAAGGAATGGAACCACTTTTTATATATAAATTAAGATTTCAAATCCTCAGATTTTTAATCAAATTGGACTACTTTCTGATTTCTTTAGTCCTCTGTCAAACCAAACAAGTTACCTTTGTGTTTTAATCAAAACAAAACATTCATGGATTTCAGCTTTTGGAAACGCGATTATTGCCAATTTTCTGACATGTTTGGAATTAAACACTCAACCAATCATTCCATACGAGTTCCGGGTCTGCCCAATTAGAAATGAATCTCTGATTCTGGTGAAACTTGTGTAACTTTTATGTCTGATCAACGTGAATCTCACTTGTAGATGAGCAGCTCACGTTGGCATGCGGAGAGACTGCCACAAACCCTCCCCTCTCAAAAAAAAAATAAAAAAATGACAAAGGGGCATCAAGGGCAAAAGGGCAGGTGCCCGGGCACCTAAAAGCACCCAGCCATCCACCCCCTGAAACTGTGGAATACATCCTCTTCCTTCCTCTGATTTGAGACACTAAATTTGGGGTTAATTGTGTTTATCTAATAAGACAGCAGTGTGTGGTTTGTAGTAGAAGGCGACTCCCTTTTTTCAATGATGACTTAACTCCAACAAAGCGCCTTGTGTTGGCATCCACAAATTGGGAATTCAAAATCAGGTGGTTAAGTTACACACAGTGTAGGCAGTAAGCCATAAGGGTTGGGTCACATGACCTCGTAATCTTCAGTGGGCTTACAAGGTGAAGTGGTCCCCATCTGTATTTTGGTTGTAAGATGCTTATGTCTGTGTCTTTGGTTTTTAGTAATGTGTTCAAGATAAGACCCATAGCTCTGACACAAACTCTTGATCCTAAGCCACAAGTGGCATTGGTTTTGTGCACGGCCGATCTACACAAGGTGTTTTTAATGCTGGCAAATTGACAATGTGTCATTAAACTAAGGTTTACTATGATTTAACCATTCTGGCAACAAAACGGTTTCCCTTTTATAACTCCGGAATCCTATAGTGCAATTTATTGTATGAAAGCAAGTCAATAATATATTCATCATGTTTTGTGTTGAATTTTCCAGCAATATGCTCTTTTGCGATCATAGAGCTGGAGCCGGACAGCAGCTCATCCTTGGTCACCTATAACCCTGAGCAACTTCCTCCAGAAAACTCGTCATTCCTGGAGAGGAGCTTTGTGTGCCGCTTCCGATGCCTCCTGGACAATTCCTCTGGCTTCCTGGTAGGTTTTGCGGTAAACCAAACAAAAACTACAAAATGATTAAATGATACTGAACAGACTTTAGTGGGGCTATGCAATTACTAGATTTTATTGATTAATTTGACTTTTTGGCTCAAAAATGAAATAATTGTCTTACCCAGCTGATGTGGAATGCTTATACTATAACAACACGGAGCTAGTGAAAGGCAATCACAGAGTAAGTCATGCTGCATATTCCCAAAGGCATGGTACCCATTAATACATTGAAAAAGCAGGGACATGTTGATCCACTTCAATGGCTGAAGCAGCATAAAATAAACTTCCCATGGCTGAGTAACATAGCCAAGAAATGCAAGTGGGCCATCAGAGGGGGTTTTCAATGTCATTGGTGGCATTGAAACAGTAACAAGGTCCCGTATTTAAAGGTCCCGTATTTTGGCTATTTAGACCTCCATAGAGTGACTCTCTAACATGGGCTTAGTATAAAAGTATCATTTTCATTTAAAAAAACACCTTGGTTTTATCATACGAGTGTCCAGAAAAGGCTACTCTGACAGGTACTTCTGTTTGACCCAGTTTTGTATCCACTTTGTCCATATTTGGCTAATACCGACCTTTCCTCTGATTGGTTGTCTCCGTGTAGAAGACCCACATGTTTGTTAAGTTGACAACATGGAGATCTAGGGACATAGATAAGCTCGAGAAAGTCGAATGACCTGATTTCAGGCATCTGCAGAAAAACATCAGGAACTCAGGAATGCGTGGACGATTTTAATTCATATTTCACGTTTACTGAAGCACCATAGAGACAATATTACATGCCAAATACTAGAAAAAGTTGGTTTGGCAAAATACGGGACCTTTAAGCCTGATGTTATTAACAGGCTTATTTTCCTTGCCAAAAATTATTTAAAAAAATATATATATATTTTTTTAAACTCTATCTGGAGTGCTAATACATATATGTATGCAGGACACAATTCTATTTGCATTTAATGGACAGTATGAAACACCATGTTTTATTCATGTGTGTAATTTTAATTAAATTTATTATGCACATATAATCATACTGTACATATAATCCTCCAAAAGAAATTACCCCTACACTCTAGTGTATATTTTTTGTTGTACATCACATGGAGAACCAGATCAAACACATGCAGGCATGCAAGGAGACATTCAAAGCGAAAGAGGCACACAAATAGTGCTGCACCACTTGAGCTGGGTGTGTAAACAGTGCCTTGCTCAAGGGCACCGCCACAGTAGCCAGCAAGCAGACGAGCATCCCTTCAAAAAATAGGTGCCATTTTAAAGTTTTTTGTCCACAGTGAACTCAAACCCATGACCCTCCAAAGTCCAAGTCCTTATCCAATATCTTGTCAAAAGTATTCGCTCACCTGCCTTGACTCATATTTGATTTTAAGTGATATAACATTCTAAATCTATATAGTTTAATATGATGTTGGTCTACCCTTTGCAGCTATAACAGCTTAAACTCTTATTGCTTTCAACAAGGTCTATATAGGAGTGAGATTATGGAAATTTTTGTCCATTCTTCCAGGAGCATATTTGTGAGGTCACACGCTGATGCTGGACGAAAAGGCCTGGCTCACTGTCCACTCGAAATCAACCCAAAGGTGTTCAATCAGGTTGAGGGCTGTGACTCTATGCTGGCCAGTCGAGTTCATCCAAACCAAATTCTCTCATCCATGTCTTTATGGACCTTGCTTTGTGCACCGGTGCACAGACATGTTGGAACAGGAAGGGGTGATCCCCAAACTGTTTGACTGTCCAAAATCTCTTGGTATACTGAAGCATTCAGAGTTCCTTTCACTGGAGCTCAGGGGCTAATATTTTGGACATTTCCAACTTTGTGGGAACAGTTTGGATATGGCCCTATCCCGTTCCAACATGACTGTGCATCAGTGCACAAATCAAGGTTTATAAAGACACAGATGAGAGAGTTTGATGTGGATGAACTTGACTGGCCTGCACAATCCTGACCTCAAACCTATAGAACGGTTTTGGGTGAATTAGAGTGGAGACTGAGAGCCAGGCCTTCTCGTCCTACATCAGCGTGTAACTTCACAAATGCGCTTTTGGAAAATTAATAAATTCCCCCTCCTTGAGCCGTTACCTTATCGTGGTGGAGGGGTTTGTGTGTCCCAATGATCCTAGGAGCTAAGAAGCTCCTAGGCTACAGAAGCTGGCTCTGGGGACGTGGAATGTCACCTCTCTGCCAGGGAAGGAGCCTGAGCTGGTGTGTGTGGTCGAGAAGTTCCGACTAGATATAGTCGCACTCGCCTCCACGCACAGCTTGGGCTCTGGTACCAGTCCTCTCGAGAGGGGTTGGACTCTCTTCCACTCTGGAGTTGCCCACGGTGAGAGGCGCAGAGCAGGTGTGGGTATACTTATTGCTCGGTGCCTGTACGTTGGGGTTCACCCCGGTGGACGAGAGGGTAGCCTCCCTCCGCCTTCGGGTGGGGGGGACGGATCCTGACTGTTGTTTGTGCCTATGCACCAAACAGCAGTCCAGAGTACCCACCCTTTTTGGAGTCCTTGGAGGGGGTGCTGGAGACCGCTCCCGCTGGGGATTCCATCGTTCTGCTGGGGGACTTCAATGCTCACGTGGGCAATGAAAGTGAGACCTGGAAGGGCGTGATTGGGAGGTACGGTCCCCCCCATCAGAACCCGAGCGGTGTTCTGTTATTGGACTTCTGTGCTCATCACAGATTGTCCATAACAAACACCATGTTCAAGCATAAGGGTGTCCACACGTGCACTTGGCACCGGGACACCCTAGGTCGCAGTTCGATGATCGACTTTTGTGGTCGTGTCATTGGACTTGCGGCCGCATGTCTTGGACACTCGGGTAAAGAGAGGGGCAGAGCTGTCAACTGATCACCACCTGGTGGTGAGTTGGCTCCGATGGTGGGGGAAGATGCCGGTCCGACGTGGCAGGCCCAAACGTATTGTGAGGGTCTGCTGGGAACGTCTGTCAGAATCCCCTGTCAGAAGGAGTTTCAACTCCCACCTCCGACAGAACTTTGCTCATGTTCCGGGAGAGAAGGGGGACATCGAGTCCGAGCGGACCATGTTCCGCGCCTCCATTGCTGAGGCGGCCAACTGGAGCTGTGGCCGTAAGGTGGTTGGTGGCTGTCGTGGCGGCAATCCCCGAACACGTTGGTGAACACCAACAGTGAGGGATGCCGTCAAGCTGAAGAAGGAGTCCTATCGGGCCTTTTTGGCCTGTGGGACTCCAGAGGCAGCTGATGGGTACCGGCTGGCCAAGCGGAATGCAGCTTTGGTGGTCACTGAAGCAAAAACTCGGGCATGGGCGGAGTTCGGTGAGGCCATGGAGAAAGACTTCTGGACGGTTTCGAGGAAATTCTGGTCCAGGAGGGGGAAGCAGTGCACCACCAACACTGTGTATAGTGGGGATGGGGCGCTGCTGACCTCGACTCGGGACGTTGTGAGCCGGTGGGGAGAATACTTCGAAGACCTCCTCAATTCCACCGACACGCCTTCCCATGAGGGAGAAGAGTGTGGGTTCTCTGAGGCAGGCTCTCCTATCTAAGGGGTTTAGGTCACCGAGGTGGTTAAAAAGCTCCTCGGTGGCAAGGCCCCGGGGGTGGATGAGATTCGCCCGGAGTTCCTCAAGGCTCTGGATGTTGTAGGGCTGTCCTGGTTGACACGCCTCTGCAACATCGCGTGGACATCGGGGACAGTGCCTCTGGATTGGCAGACTGGGGTGGTGGTCCCCCTTTTTAAGAAAGGGGACCGGAGGGTGTGTTCCAACTACAGGGGGATCACACTCCTCAGCCTCCCTGGTAAGGTCTATTCAGGGGTGCTGGTGAGGAGGGTCCGTCGGGAAGTCGAATCTCAGATTCAGGAGGAGCAATGTGGTTTTCGTCCTGGCCGTGGAACAATGGACCAGCTCTACACCCTTGGCAGGGTCCTCGAGGGTGCATGGGAGTTCGCCCAACCAGTCTACATGTGTTTTGTGGACTTGGAGAAGGCGTTCGACCGTGTCCCTCGGGGGCTCCTGTGGGGGGTGCTTCGGGAGTATGGGGTACCGAACCCCCTGATACGGGCTGTTCGGTCCCTGTACGACCGGAGTCAGAGTTTGGTCCGCATATCCGACAGTAAGTCTGACTCGTTTCCGGTGAGGTTTGGACTCCGCCAAGGGTGCCCTTTGTCACCGATTCTGTTCATAACTTTTATGGACAGAATTTCTAGGCGCAGCCGAGGCGTAGAGGGGGTCCGGTTTGGTGGCCTCAGTATTGCATCTCTGCTTTTTGCAGATGATGTGGTTCTGTTGGCTTCATCAATCCGTGAACTCAAACTCTCACTGGAGCAGTTTGCAGCCGAGTGTGAAGCGGCTGGGATGAGAATCAGCACCTCTAAATCTGAGACCATGGTCCTCAGTCGGAAAAGGGTGGCGTGCCCTCTCCAGGTCGGGGATGAAATCCTGCCCCAAGTGGAGGAGTTCAAGTATCTTGGGTTCTTGTTCACGAGTGAGGGAAGAATGGAACGGGAGATCAACAGGTGGATCGGTGCAGCGTCTGCAGTGATGCGGACTTTGTATCGACCCGTTGTGGTAAAGAAGGAGCTAAGCCGAAAGGCGAAGCTCTCGATTTACTGGTCGATCTACATTCCTACCCTCACCTATGGTCACGAGCTGTGGGTCGTGACCGAAAGAACAAGATCCCGGATACAAGCGGCCGAAATTAGTTTCCTCATTCCTCAGGGTGTCCGGGCTCTCCCTTAGAGATAGGGTGAGAAGCTCGGTCATCTGGGAGGATCTCAGAGTAGAGCCGCTGCTCCTTCACATCGAGAGGAGCCAGATGAGGTGGCTGGGGCATCTGATTTGGATGCCTCCCGGACGCCTCCCTGGTGAGGTGTTCCGGGCACGTCTCACCGGGAGGAGACCACGGGGACGACCCAGGATACGCTGGAGAGACTACATCCTTCGGCTGGCCTGGGAACGCCCCCGGAAGAGCTGGATGAAGTGGCTGAGGAGAGGGAAGTCTGGGCGTCCCTGCTAAAGCTACTGCCTCTGAGAGGAAGTACTTTTGCTTTCACATTATCAGGTTTTTGTTGTTGTTTTTTACAGATTATGTGAAAGCAAAAGTGGAAATTGATACAAAGTAATGCTGGGTGAAAAAAAAAAAAATTGCTGGAAAATAATTCAAAGCCTAATTTTGGTGAAATAAAGCAAACCACAGAAGGTGCACTAATATATATATTTAAAAAAAAAAAAAAAGAAAAAATTGTTTTCAATAATTTCATTGTCATTTGCTTTTCCCCATTATTGGGGTGGGGGCTGGGAAATCAGAGATTTTATTGTAAATATACAGTATCGCCCAGCCCTGTAATCCATTCTATTTGGTACAAAGGGATCAGGCATATTAAAGAATTATGGTGCTATCAACATGCCTCATTGGAGGTATTTGACAGTTTGCCAGTTAAGATTTTGTGACCCCCTACTCTTTTTAAATTATCCCAGTCTAAATTTCTAGTCGAGTGGATTTAACATCTGGCTGTTAGAAGTCCCATCGACTGCAGCACAATGAAACTCTTGCCCCATCTAACCACACTGGCCACCACCACGTTCTGCTGTGACAATATGATCACAAGTCAACTTTCTCCTCTTTATAGGCTCTCAACTTCCAGGGTAGGCTCAAATTTCTCCACGGACAGAACCAGCGGCAAGAAAACGGAGGAAAGGCGCCACCACAGCTTGCACTTTTTGCCATCGCAACTCCTCTGCAACCTCCATCCATCCTGGAGATCAGGACCAAGAACATGATCTTCAGAACCAAACATAAGCTGGACTTTACACCGCTGGCTTGTGATGCAAAGTAGGTTATACAAATGTGGTTCCAGTGCAGGAAATGTAACATTTAAAGATTGTGCCTTGATCACTGATTTGGACCGGATATCTCTTCAGGGGGAAGATAGTCCTGGGGTACACAGAGGCTGAACTGCGGGTACGAGGATCTGGTTATCAGTTCATCCATGCAGCAGATATGTTGTACTGTGCAGAGAATCATGTCAGAAGTAAGTTTCATTTTATTGCAAAACACAAATCATGTCATGACTGACTGATGTAAATTAGCGGTTCCCAACCTTTTTTTGCGCAACTGAACGGTATGAGATAAAGCAATATTTTTTTTAACGACCGACACGGAAACATAAAAATTATAAAATTATGAGTGTAATGAGTGGGACCCTTGTGCTCATTTCTCTCCAACGAGCTGCTCCCATCTTGGGGTAATATTTTTTCTTTCCAAAAAACAGGTGCCAGGTACTTGTTCCCCATGTTCCAAAGCAGTTTTGAAGGCTTCATTGCCTCATTTGTAAGCCTGTTGCCACATATTACGCAGAGCGGGCTTGGTGTACGCACATCACCTGTAGCAATAAACCCATATTGTGTACGGACTGCTGATATTGTTATTTAAATGCAACTTTATTTTTCTTGGAAGTTGTAGGATCTTCTTCAGACTCATCAGCCCTTTCTGATGAAGTTCTCCAAAGATGTTTGTTGTTGTTTTTGTTTTTTCTTTTTTTTTTAAATTTTTGCTAGCTTGGTTGCGTACTTTTTTATTTATTTATTTAAATTAAAGTCCAGTTTGACGTGTGTACAGAGACACAGACAGATGTAACTGATTTTCCAAATAGAACTTCTTTCAAACTCTGATGATCATTAAACAAACAAAAAAAAGTTCAGTCTCTCTGCGTGGCGGGTACTAAATGGCCCACTTGTCTCAATCAACCAACGCTTAAACTAGACAGTGGTGGCTCCTGAGATGCCCATATGAAACATGCATTTCGAATGTAGTCCTGTCAAAAACGTTCAGGATGACCAGTCCAACCCTGTCGGAGAGTTAAAACAGCTTTTTCTAGTAATCCCCAGGGATTACGGAGCAGATTGAATAAAACCGTAGAGCTGCCAGAGAAGAAGATGGGAAGGGGAGGGGAGTTCTACAAATCCTCTGCATAAGCAAAGCATCACCCGAGCACCAACACATTATCAGGACAAATACCTCAGATGCCAGATATGTTACTCTCGCCAGTGTGGTTCAAGGGTCAAAGTACTTTAGTCCATGTACAAAACAAACAAACAAACACAAGACGACGTATGAATCCACACTGCCCTGAAAGGGTCAGCAGCTGCAGTAACACTGATTGTATGTGTTTGTTGTAGTGATGAAGACAGGGGAGAGTGGACTGACAGTGTTCAGGCTGCTCACCAAGGAGAATCGTTGGAAATGGGTGCAGGCCAACGCTCGGCTGGTTTACAAAAATGGCAAACCCGACTACATCATCGCCACCCAGAGGCCCCTTTTGTATGTTTCTGTACTACTAAATTCAAAACAAAAAAATGGATTGTTATTCATATATGGATACAAATGGAACTTTTGTTTTGCAATTGTATAATACTCAAATTAGTATCCACATAATAATCCTTTTTTCTTTTTTGCAGGGATGAAGAAGGAGGAGAACACTTGCGTAAACGCTCCATGCATTTGCCCTTTACATACGCTACAGGCGAGGCCTTACTTTACCAGTCTAACCATCCCATTGCGGGCTTCAGAGATGGTGTTTCTGAAAAGAACGGTAGTAAGTCAAAGAAGAGCCGGACTGACAGGTTGTTGAGGGATGGTTTGGATCCAGGCTCACTTCTTGGGGCCCTCATGAGTCAGGATGAGTCTGTTTATGTTTGCCAGCCTGCCCTGGAGCCCAAAATCTCCTTTCACAGCAGCTTCTTTGGAGACCAAATGGGCTTCTCTGACTCCAAATCCAGTTTGCACAGAAGCTGGGAGCCACCAAGCAATGGTGATGTGGATCAAAGCATCACAGAACAGGGCACCAGCTTTGACCCACTGCTTGCTACTTTGGACTCCCTCTCACTGGAAGGCCAAGGTGTCATGGATTCAGAGGATGGTGGCTGTTCAAACGGGGAGTTGTTTGGAGCGCTGGAGGGTTTGGGGCTGAGCGCTGAGGATCTGGAGCTTCTCCTGTTGGATGAGCGGATGATTCGAGTTGAGATAGACCCAGAACGTGTGCCCACCTTGGATGACCTTCTCACGAATGATGAAATTCTTTCATACATCTATGACTCCATTGAAGGAAAGACTGATTCCGCACACCAGGGAGAACAGGTGCCACCTTGTGATCCCTCAGTGAGTGCAACAACAGTATTAGTATCCGAAAGCACTCTCACCTCTGACACCAATGTGAAAATGCAGTTTCCTCACCATAAATCCCCCATGGTGGCAAAGGCTCCCATCGTCCAGTTGTCCCAGCAGATGCAAAAGCATCTCAGCATGTGCTCGGGCAAAGGGGCACACAACTGGGGCCACCAGAGTGAGCATTTGGCCAATACAATAGTCAACGGAGACCTAATGGAGCATGTTAAAGCTGCCCCCAATGGACAATGGTCAGCCCAAGACATTCTCATGAATGCAGGGATACAACTGGAACACATGAACTCACAACAGACTGTTTTCAATGGCAAGACTTCAGAAATAGATGGGGAGCTTCATCAACAGCATCAAAGCTACCTTCAGCAGCAGCAGCCCTTGGTTAGGAACCAGCTCTTACAGCAGCGACATGCTAAACAGAAGGTAACCAACCTAAACGGACTGTGTGGCATCTCCAGCACAGAGCAGACGGCAGTAAAATCACAGTGGCAGGACTTTGGCTTCACAGAGAGTCTGGGTCCATGTCTCAATAACAGCCAGAAACCTCTTGCAGACACTTCATTAGATTCCTGCACGGATTACAGCATGCCCAACATTGACAATTCGGATTATTCCATGAACGGCGGTGGTTTGTTCGGGAGCAGTACGCTCCAGCACAGGGCCGAGTCTACAGTGTCATCGTCACAGGGGATTACCCACAAGCGGCAACAGGAGCCAATCCCAGTTCCTTTGGCTCAGGTCATCTCCAGCCTGTCCCAGTGTCCCCCTCCGAATGCCTCGCTGGAACAAATCCTGGCAGTCGGCAAACCTTGTCGGCAGTTGGACCATTACGGCATTGTGGCCTCGGACATGCCTCAGGAACCCAGTCATGGCAAGGTAAGGAACAATTTAGGAACAACAAACTTAGATCTGACACTAGTCAGGGAGCCACATTTAAGGTGATGGTCAGTAATTCTCAGGAAGTTTACTTTAATTTTCCAACACCAAGTTTGTTTGATTTCCCCAAATTTTTTTTTTTACATTTACTCCAGATGGCGGCACGGTGGGCGACTGGTTAGAGCGTCAGCCTCACAGTTCTGAGGACCGGGGTTCAGTCCCCGGCCCCGCCTGTGTGGAGTTTGCATGTTCTCCGCGTGCTTGCGTGGGTTTTCTCCGGGCACTCCGGTTTCCTCCCACATCCCAAAAACATGCACGTTAATTGAAAACTCTAAATTGCCCGTAGGTGTGGATGTGAGTGCGAATGGTTGTTTGTTTGTATGTGCCCTGCGATTGGCTGGCAACCAGTTCAGGGTGTACCCCGCCTCCTGCCCGATGACAGCTGGGATAGGCTCCAGCACGCCCGCGACCCTAGTGAAGAGAAGCGGCTCAGAAAATGGATGGATGGATGTACTCCTGATATCTGTAAGCGTAAGCATTAGCAAAGGACTTAGAGATCAAATACTTCCACCTGGTTCCTGGTTGGCTATAATACATTTGGAGAAAATTACTTTAGCAGTGTCTACTATACCATTATACCAACCATTCCATTTATACCTGCATCAAGAAATGTAACTACAGTATACATGGAACCTCGATAGAACGTACTAATTGGGGGTCGGGGGGTTGGTCTTCCAATATAGCTGATTGTCCTTTACATTGAAGCACTTTTTTTTTTTTTTTTTTTTGGGCCATTTGCATCCATATTACCGGTCAGTATAAAACTATTGTTTTTTAGGGTTTTTTTCATGGCCGAAAATGCTCAGAACAGTACAAACTGATTATAAATGAGTCTATTCTATCGAAGTTCCACTGTATATATAACTGGATGTATAAATAAACAGAGTAAAGTTAAATATCACAATCGCACAAAAGTACGGCCAAAGTGTAGTGGCTTAAGTTTCTATCCAACCAACTGGTCATTTTACCACGCCTTTTCATCCGTTTATTGTATAGGTCATTAACAAGATGTTTGAAATAAATGGTTGTCAGATCTCCTTTGGGGTAGAGAAAATCGTCATTCTTGGCATGCTGGAGACAAAGATTCCTATCTAATGAGTAGCAGATATTTACCACAAAGTTTGACTTCAACAGCATACCCACCTTCAAGTGAAGCGCGAACTTCCTCATTTTGCCTTTTTTTTCCCCGCACTTAGTTGCTTCCAACTCTTGGTGTCTTTTGAACGACATGTGAACTCACTTTTTGGTCTGCAGTCTGCAAGTGCCAGCCGGGCACCGGTACATGACGCATCCCTCTGATTGGTCTGAGTGCTGTCATTGCAGCCCTTCCTCATGCTAATTTGGTGCTCTCTGTCCCGCACGTGGAGCACCTCACGGGAGCAACATATGCACATTCATTGTGCATACTGTATACGCAAATGCATCCCCTAGCGCAAAATGTGGCCCCTTCATGGAGGACGAGGCCCTACGCACAGTGCATGCTCTGCGTTTCGGGAGGCCCTGGTGCAGCCTCGAAAGCTATACAGGCATTTATATATCAAATCTCTCAATGCGCTGGTGTGAGTCGCCAACTGTCATTTTTTTTGCGGGTTCGGCTGCATTGCGCCGGTGTGTGTGATCCTTACTGGATCTGAATCAGAGTGTCCAGGTGCACTAGGTTAGAGTATATTACATGCTACTAATTCCAGTGTATATGAAGAGGAACTGTTGATGTTTATATCGTGTCGGCCATGACCCGAGTGAGGATAAGCAGTACGGAAAATGGATGGATGGATGCGTCAGAACATGGCATGTCATTATTATAAATCTCCTCTTGTCGGCACGTCAATCGAAAGCTATGTGAATGTCAAACATGATACCATATACGCACCACGTTGCATCATTTCCTGCCTTCTGTTCTTACCTCCTGGACTGTACAGACGGAGAACGGCCACATCCTGACCACAGCTTACCCCGCCATGCCCAATGGGAATGGTGCAGTGCCCCCTGC
Organism: Phyllopteryx taeniolatus; assembly: GCF_024500385.1. Taxonomy (NCBI): domain Eukaryota; kingdom Metazoa; phylum Chordata; class Actinopteri; order Syngnathiformes; family Syngnathidae; genus Phyllopteryx; species Phyllopteryx taeniolatus. The sequence goes on from NC_084513.1 coordinate 1,165,715, forward strand.
TGTCCAGATACCCTGCCCGGAGACTTTGTCTGGCCTCCCCGATCCACCAGCCACCGGCTTCTACCTCTGACCAGCTGGCCCGTGCACTGCAAATGGGCAGAGGCATTCATACATACACAACCGCGCACACACACACAAACCACACTGATTGGACCAGCCTTATAACACACAGATAAGACAACAAACAAAACTAATAAATGCTGTCCTGTTTTTTTTTCATTTCGTTTTGGCCGAGGGGGTTGAGCGATTATTGTATTATTTTGAAAGTCATATTATCATGAGTCCTTTGTTTACAGCAATGCAGTTAGAGAGTTATGTGAATGAATACAGATGCGACAGATGATTCAGGGTTTTTTATTTTTTATTTTAGTGAAGAAGTTGCAGATGAGCTGACAGGTTTTGAGCCAAGGTATTTGTCTGCGCTTCATGAATGTACAGACACTCAAGCGGAAAAAGGGAGGGAGGCTTTAGCACTAAATGCAACTTTTACTTTATCCATCCATCCATCCATCCATCCATTTTCTGAGCCACTTCTCCTCAGTAGGGTCGCGGCCGTGCTGGAGCCTATCCCAGCTATCATCGTGCAGGAGGCGGGGTACACCCTGAACCGGTTGCCAGCCAATCGCAGGGCACATACAAACAAACAAGCATTCGCACTCACATCCACACCTACGGGCAATTTGGAGTTGTCAATTAACCTACCATGCATGTTTTTGGGATGTGGGAGGAAACCGGAGTGCCCGGAGAAAACCCTCGCAGGCACGGGGAGAACATGCAAACTCCACACTTGCGGGGCCGGGGATTGAACCCCGGTCCTCAGAACTGTGAGGCAGACGCTCTAACCAGTCGGCCATACTTTATCCATACTTTTACAAATGTCTTCAAATTTTCCTGTTTATAACATAACTGTACGCTCACCAACCAGTTCCTTAGATACACCTGGACAGTCAAATCCATTTTGAAATCATGATGCTCAGTTATGGTTGACACAATCAGGTGTTGGGGGGGGCTAAACAGTTATCAGATTTCTACTACTGGATTCAATGTGGACGTGCAGTTGGATCCTGGCACGTGTCCCTTAACCCACCCTGTAATAAAAATGTCAAAATAGAATGGCCACTCAATAGGGCATGGACCGCTGCCAAGGCTAAATGATCTAATTTGATGACTTGTGTCACCAATTTGTGCAACTTCAATATATCCTTAAGTTGGGATGTCTGTCCAGATTTGCGCCATAATTGAATAGGTTTTTTTCTTTGTCACACCCTACAACAAAGATTCATGGTAACTGCTAAAGTACTAGGGGCAGTCAAAATTTAATGAGCCCAATTTAAGTTGAACCTACTACTAATCAATTTCATTTTTTTCAGGAATTTTCACAGTTTGTAGTTTAAATACTTGTTTGATGGTTCTTTTTGTTTCAGACTGTCCTCTTTCTGTCAGCCATTTGTGGATGGCTGACAGAAGCGGAGACCTGTGATTAAATTTCTTGCTTTGGAAGAGGAACCAGCACTAAACATTTTCAAAAGGTTGCAAAATGTGTACTGGGAAACTGCAATAGGCTACAGCACAGTCAAAAAGTAGGTGTCCAGGATCAGGGGTGAAGAAAAAGACCTCCATGACAAGCAAAGGAGCTCATAAAGTTCATAAAGTTTCTTTGGCTGGACCCCCGTAACCCATCACCCATACTCACCTGATCTGGCACCATCGGTGTTGAGAGAACGTGAGATTATATTGAAAAGTAAGAATGGAAGCCACACTTTTTGAGCTTCATTTCTATGCCTTTCTATTGCAATAAATAAAGCTCGAGGAAAAATTGGGCTCATTACTTTTTGACTGCCCCTCACAGTTTTGCATATTGCTGATTACTAATAGTCATTAAATAAAACATCATCTTCTGAGGTAGGCAGTACTTTAGCATGTTTCTGTTTATAAAGGCAGACTTTTTGATAGCTTGTGCAGGTGTACCTAATGAGGTGTCCAGGGTGAACATCATTCGGTTATTTGCTTCACATTACATCTCGACGCGCCAAGAAGAAAAAAAACACACACACACACACAAGGGAGCAAACAAAACAGTTGTCCGTTATACAACAAGAATGTAATGCGTCATTTCTTTGTTGAACTCGTCAACAATGAGATTAAATGTTTCTAAGGAAGTATAGAATATGAAGAAAATGATGCTCGGACGATATCCTGCACTTTATTTCAAGCAGCCATTTAACGCAGCAGCTCTGCAGTCAGGTCAAAACAACTTTTATTTCGTTTTTTTTTTATTGATTTATGAAGTGACTAATGCTAACCAGACAAGTTGGCATCCATTTTCAGATGACGCCCTCAAAAGCACAAACACTTCTGTACAATTGTTCGTGTTCTCTTTATCTTTCTCCAGTTGAATTATATAGTATATAGAGAATTTTGATTTTATTTTATTATTATTTTTTAATTGTTCACCATGTTGAGGAAGGTTAACCTCTGGGTGATTTCCGGACGTAAATGCGTTGAACTGATCTGATTAGGAGGATTTATTTAGAATTTTTGTTTTGTTCACAGTCTGCGGCAATTATGGGTTTTTGATTGTTTGGAAGATAAAAGACATTCTCATACACACATGAAAACCAGAAGAGGAAAAAGATTGCTTTGTCATGCAGTGGCATAGAGTGGGTAACCAAGTTCCACCAGACTTGTGTTGAGCTTTTTTCCCCCCCTTTAGGGCCACTGAATTTCTTGCTCATGTCCAGAAAGTTTACAAACTACTGTACATTTGTTTGAAATATTGCACATCACTTTTTTTCCATCAACAAGTTATGCAAATGTCAGTCTGAGAAGGAAAAGAAAACGTAGTACGATACACCCAATTGTTGGTTAGTACGTATTAGTAGTTAGCGGAGCGATACAGCAACTTGGCAATTTTGATTTAAAAAAAATGATGACTGTCGAACGCAATCACTTTTGAAACGCTGCTTGACCGCCAACTTCTTTACAATAGAAAAAAAAAAAAGTTTGAATTGAAATTGAAAACTGTTGCTATCATAAAACCTTTATTGACTCTACGTGCAATGTTTTAAGAAATATTTAGACATTCTTAGCGGCCATGTGTAAAAAAATAATTTAACCCATGTTAATATTATGTTAAAACAATACAACAAGACATTATGATGATGACTGACGAATAGCGGCCTCACATTTTTCATAGAAGTGTAAAAGTTAACAACAATAAAACGACTTTTAAAATCAACTAACAATAGCGGCCAGCCAGACAGCGGAGTGATGAAGGTTGAATATCAGAGTTTTTGTCTAACTTTTGATTCCCCCACCCAAATTTATGGTCAAATTGTCAGGGGCATACATTATACAAGTATATTTATCTCCTTTTAAAATGTCACTCCAATTCACAGACCCTCTTATTGCTACGCCACTTTGCTTTTACAAAGGATGAGCTTTGCGCAAATGCACCCCAGAATCCATCGCAGTACCATTTAGGGATTGGCGTAACAAGTGAGTAGTCGATTAATCGATTGTTACGTGTTTGGCCATTGTGTACAAGTGACTTTTGATCTGTGGAGTCGTGTACTACTTAGCCTCAACCAGAAAATACTATATGTTGTCGAGTCAGTCTCAACTACTTTGTATTCTTAAGAACATGACCTCAGCTCATGCTATTTGTTACGGTTAGCATTTTGATTTTTTTAAATTGAAACAATTGACATTAACATAATATTAAAATAAACATATCTATGGGGGAAAACAAATTTAATATGAATATAATAATTTACAAATACAGTAAATGGTTAAATAATCGGTAGAGGAAATGTAGTCAGATGTTGATTTTTCGTACCAATAAATGACTACCAGGAGGCATAAAAACTGAAGATAGATATATACAAGACACTGGACGCACAGAAATAAAGAGATTGTATCAATCTTGTCACCTGACTTGTCATCTGAGTTACAAAAGAGCCTACTTCTCGAAAATGCACACTTTTTAAACAGATGCTAGTAAGTAACGCCTATTGATCACTAACATTAATTTTGGGAGCAGTTAGCAAGCAAAACCAAATGTGAGGATTCAGGGGAGATCCATACAGGAAGGACACAGTTGTGAATGTTTCTTATTCCTAGTTGGGGGGGGGGGGGGGGGAACAAAAACATTTTTACAAAATAGCTGACGAGTGGCAGTGGCAGCGGAGGAGAGATGCTGAAAAGAGATTTTAATTGTGGAGATAATGTAATTCCTAGTGGTATTAATATTATTGTTCTCTATGTTTTATGTTAAAATGTGATACACACGTGGTTACGTCATTCGGATTGACTCATTTCCTTCCCGCTTATTTTTGTCTTTTTCTTTTTTCTACAGCAGAACTGTTTTTTGCTATATTTAATATGATTGATGTGACTTATTAAAGATATGAAGACAAATATGTGTTCTGTACATATAAACAAAATAATAATAATACAGGCATGTACATAGTTTGGCGTCACTACTTTCATACACTGTTTTCGCAACACTTGTTCCTTTGTCTGATTAATTTTTTATTTTTTTTTTGCTATGTTGTTCTTTATTTTCTAAAGAAGTGTAAATAGAGCAGCTCACACGAATGAGAACAAAACACTATGAGAGCCTGGAAATGGTGCCATACTGCTGAGTCTTCTAACGTCGGCGATATAATGTGAAGTCAAACATGCTAACGACAGGACAAGGTTGTTTGCGCTTTGTCTTCTGTTCTTCCTTCTTATAAAAAAAAAAAAAAGATCTCAGTGATCATATTGTTGGACGAATAAATGAATAAACACCGACATGTTTGCGAGCCTGTTGACTGACATCCTCCCACAACAAGGGGACGCCCTACCATCTTTGTCAGTAACAATTTCATGTGCGAGCCCGAACACGTAAAGGTGCTTTGTGTAGCATTTTGACATCAATAAATCATTGCCACATTAAGCTTGGGGAGTGTGTGTTTCTGTACATTTAGCATTTTATCACAGGATTGTATAGCAAGATGTATTTTGTTTTTTTTCTTACAGGAGAATGTTGTACAGTTGTAATAAGTGGTAGGAATGTGAAGACAATGTAAACTGAAGGAGGTTACTGACTGTAAGGTAGTGGTTGGAGAGAGTGTGGCCAGACAGCAAAGGATGGTGGTGTGTAAGATGACTGGTGGTGGAGAGGAAGATTAAGAAAGCAAAGGGAGAGCAGAGAACAGTGTGGTGGAAGCTGAGAAAGGAAGTGTTGTGCAACTTTTCGAGAAGAGGTGAGACAGGCTCTCGGTGGACGGGAGGAGCTTCCAGAAGACTGGACCACTACAGCCAATGTGATTAGAGAGACAGGCAGGAGAGTACTTAGTGTATCTTCTGGTAAGGAAGGGGAGAAGTACAGGAAATCATACAAGGAAAGGGGTTAGCTAAGAAGAAGTGGGACAATAAGAGGACTGAGGAGAGGAGAAAGGAATACATTGAGATGTGACACAGGGCAAAAGTAGAGGTGGCAAAGACCAAACAAGAGGGATATGATGACATGTATGCCAGGTTGGACACTAAACAAGGAGAAAAAGATCTACACAGGTTGGCCAGACAGAGAGATAGAGATGGGAAGGATCTGCAGCAGGTGAGTGTGATTAAGGATAGAGATGGAAATAGGTTGACTGGTGCCAGTAGTGTGGTAGATAGATGGAAAGAATATTTTGAGGAGTTGATGAATGAGTAAAATGCGAGAGAAGGAAGAGTAGAAGAGGCAAATGGACCTGGAAGTAGCAATGAGGGGAAGTTCGAAAGGCACTGAAGAGGATGAAACATGGAAAAGTCAGTTGGTTCCTGATGATATTCCCGTGGAGGTATGGAAGCATCTAGGAGAGGTGGCTGTGGAGTTTTTGACCAGCTTGTTCAATAGAATTCTAGCGGGTGAGAAGCTGCCTGAGGAATGGAGGAAAAGTGTGCTGGTGCCCATTTTTTAAGAACAAGGGTGATGTGCTGAGCTGTGGGAACTATAGAGGAATAAAGATGATGAGCCACACAATGAAGTTATGTGAAAGAGTAGTGGAGGCTAGACTCAGGACATAAGTGAGTATTTACGAGCAACAGTATGGTTTCATGCCTAGAAAGAGTAAATCGGATGCATTATTTGCCTTGAATGTGTTGATGGAGAAGTACAGAGAAGGTCAGAAGGAGCTACATTGTGTCTTTGTAGATCTAGAGAAAGCCTATGACAGGGTACCCAGAGACGAACTGTGGTACTGCATGCGGAAGTCTGGAGTGGCAGAGAAGTATGTTAGAATAATACAGGACATGTACGAGGGCAGCAGAACAGCGGTGAGGCGTGCTGTAGGTGTGACAGACGAATTTAAGGTGGAAGTGGGACTGCATCTGGGATCAGCCCTGAGCCCCTTCCTGTTTGCAGTGGTGATGGATAGGCTGACAGAGGAGGTTGGACTGGAATCCCCGTGGACCATGATGTTTGCAGATGACATTGTGATCTGCAGTGAAAGCAGGGAGCAGCTGGAGGAACAGTTACAAAGATGGAGGCATGCACTGGAAAGAAGAGGAATGAAGATTAGCCGAAGTCAGACCGAATATATATGCATGAATGAGAGGGGTGGTGGGGGAAGAGTGAGGCTACAGGGAGAAGAGATAGCAAGGGTGGAGGACTTTAAATACTTGGGGTCAACCGTCCAGAGCAATGGTGAGTGTGGTCAGGAAGTGAAGAAACGGGTCCAAGCAGGTTGGAACGGGTGGAGGGAGGTGTCAGGTGTGTTATGTGACAGAAGAGTCACATAAAAACAGTGGTGAGGCCAGCCATGATGTACGGATTAGAGACAGTGGCACTGAAGAGACAACAGGAAGCAGAGTTGGAGGTGGTGTAAATGAAAATGTTGAGGTTCTCTCAAAGAATGACCAGGTTGGATAAAATTAGAAATGAGCTCATCAGAGGGACAGCCAAGGTTCGATGTTTTGGAGACAAAGTTAGAGAGAGTAGACTTCGATTTTTTGGACACGTCCAAGGAGAAAGAATGGGTATATTGGGAGAAGTGTGATGAGGATGGAGCTGCCAGGCAAGAGAGCTAGAGGAAGACCAAAGAGAAGGTTGATGGATGTCGTGAAGGAAGACATGATGGCAGGAGAATGCAGGAGATAGGCTTACATGGAAAAGGATGACACGCTGTGGCGACCCCTAACGGGACAACCAGAAAGGAAAAGAAGATCTTTGTTACCTGCATCCTGACCAACAATTAAAAGAGATATATATTTCAGGGTGTACCCCACCTCTCGCCCGAAGATAGCTGGGATAGGCTCCAGCACGCCCGTGACCCTTGTGAGGATAAGCCGTACGGAAAATGAATGAATAGTACTCCACAATTAAGTACTATATATTTACTTCTGTTATCACAATCAGCACATTTAACAATACAACTATTAACAAAGGAAGCGAATAGAGGGTACAGTGCATGTAAAAGGTCAACACAACACTGTTAAAATGGCAGGTTTTTGTAAGGAGAAGGAGGGGCTCTGGGGGCAAGGACAAAGCATAGCTACAATTCTACCAACGACACAAATAAATTGATGACAGAGAGTATTTTTTTATAATATCGATGAAGTGGTGCAGCAAAAGGGGCATTTTGTTGAGCCAGAGCAAAATGGCTGGTGCTTGAGCACCACCTCGTGGGTATGTGCGCACGTGCCCGATTGCAGTGCATCTTAGGCAACTGATTTCTTGTCTTGCAGAAATCAGCCCTATTGAGAGGACTTCCCACTCTCATGCAATTGAGACGATAGCCCTCATTGGCCACAGATACTGCGGAGCCAATGACGACTGCAGCTTTCGCCACCCTGACCTTTGGGAGCGAGGGGTGGCCGGTCTCACAGCCCCGAATTTAAAACAGCAACTGCAAACTGCAAAGCACACTTGAGCCCCTTACAAGAAAACGTGGATTATAGTTTTCCTCGTGGAGGCAGAACTAAGCTTGCTTGTCTTGCTTATCGTTCTTTAAATGCATGTCATGTGACTCCGTGTCATTGTGGAGTAGATTAACTGCTCGTTGTCCTTTTTTTTTCCTGATCATGCAGAGATCGGCATCTCAGGTGCAGGCTTCATTTAAATATGATTTGCATATTCAAATGTGGGCGTAGACAGGGAGGTGTGCGCTCATTTCCACGTTGATTGGAATGTACGAAGGAAATGTGCTTGGATTCGTGAGTACGCAGAGTTTCATGCATCTGAATATTTTTGTGCGTACGACGTTTTCTGGATTTGAGCGTACGCCATGTTTTAGGAGGAAATCCACGCAAGTCTTTGTACATGAGGCCCCTGGTACTTGATGTCCAGCTAGTACATGGACCTTATGGTGGATATTGTTGCCATCCATCTTAAATTGTACGCTCATCCGATTTATTTCAAACTTCACAGAAAACAAGACGAATAATAGTGAATCACCACCATATAGTTTTCAATCGTGGATTAATCCTAAGAATATTTCATTTTCGATGCAGGAATCAAGGAACATTTTCACCTTCGTCAGAACCACAAAAAATCTCAACCGAATTGAAAAATTCAAACACGGGGGGGTAAAGCGATTTCCCAACAACGTAATCTAAAAAGAACAAGCATTACATTGCGTGAAACAATGAGAAAACGCAATTTTGGTGGTGCTCAGCTAAATCCGTGTGCCCAAAATCCGGCAAAAAAATGGAAAGGATTTATAGTAACATACCTAAAATAGTAGGACAAATACACTGAAAAAAGTATAACAAAATTTCACATGATTGAAAAATATTAATATGCTCATTTCAGGTGAACTTTGTCATTTACAGTTATTGTTAATTGTATTTACTGTAATATTACAGTGGGGCACCAAACTGAAATGTTTCATTTTGACCAAACTATTCTCTTAAATTGAAGGCCTGAGGACAAAGATGTTATGAGGTCAATTCAAATACATATTTGCATTGTTTATATGTTACGTAATACATGCACGCCACTTCCAGCAAGTTGTCAACTATAGTTTAGCTAAAAATGAAGGTTTTATTACGCGTATTGAGCCCTCTCCGACAATTGAGACGCCAGGGTGTTGTTACTCTAGCCAACGCAAGGGCTACCGGAAGTGACGTTGCAATTGCCAAACACAGCGCGCGACACTCTATACGTGATGGCGAGCTGTGTTGGAATATGAGGAGGATTTCGACAGACAGGAGCACCCAACTGAACTCGTCAAACCGTACGTTTGAGCCGATCAGGAGGTCGGAACAGACTGGTATGTTTGTGCATCCCATAAATCCATAAGTTACTTGCTCCAGCATCTTCACTTATCGATTGAAACATTAGAGTCATGAATAAAATACAACATAAAATATAGCATTCTGCATCATATTTATCGATTTAACTACTGTATATCTGCTATATAATCCCTTTGAAATGGCAGATGTGGTTTGTAAAGGGGTTCTAGAGTTATCGAGAACATTTTTGAAATCTTTGTCCTGTGACCTTTAATTGTAATTTGCGCATACATGGCAGACTCGGACGGAAGGAGCGACGTAGTTTAAAAAATTACATGTGGTAACATTACAGTTAATTTCATTTAAAACACGTATCTGCCTGTGACTGGACCTAATACGCATCCTGGAATCCAAAGTACTTTTGTCCCGAGAGTGCAGGCCAAGTAGACAAGTAGACAGCCTCCTGGGAACGGGAGGACCTGCTCCTTATACGTAAATATTTGTCTCCGATAAACCAGTAAGACGCCATGAAGCGTTAAATAACAACGGGAAAAGCCTTTGCCCCTGTGTGAAGCTTGTATGAGTGCGTGCATTTGTATAAGCACTAAACTCTCTGCCGTGTGTTTCTAAACTAAACTAAAGTTACCAAGAGCTAATGTTTTGGCTAACACTGGTATTGTTTGTTCCAGCATTCAAAAATGGTTTACATGAAATAAAAACTTTCAGGATACACTAAATGTATCATTTTCATTGAATCCAAGCTAAACTTAAGCTTAACTGTGACGGATTACTTGAATTGTTGGATAAAACAATTCAAGTAAAAGTTTTTTCAGTGTCGCGCACAGTTTTGCCACACTAGTAACATGCAATTGTCCTACTACTATGCCAAAGTTCTCTTATACTGTGCAGAAAATACAGTTGTGGAAAAACGTTACGGCACAGTCATTCTACTAGTTCGCTCTGTATTTGCTTTTTATTTCGCTGTGTTTTACTCTGCTGTCTGTTTCCAGGTCGGCGTCGCAAGTGAGAATCTGTTCTCGTTCGCCTCACCTGGATAAATGAAGGTTAAATAGTGTGCCCGAGTTGTTCTGCTACTGCGCTGAATTGTCTTCCCGGTGAGGACAAAGAGCGCACTAGTAACATGGACCTTAAACTGGATATAAATGGATCGTATAAATGCTCAAACAACATTGCGGGATCCCTCTACAATTTTTGTCAGTCCACGTGTCGTCATTGTTGGGGAAATGCTTTAAATGGAATTTCACACAGTTTTGAATTGAACTTTAGCACACATATTTTTAGGGGTCTGCATTCCAACAGTTCTTGTACAACGTTTGAAAGTGTTAGACTTGAAGTTTTTGCTGTTTTGGCAGGCATATGGAAATAACTTTTGAAGGGGAACGTCTAGAGGGATGAATTTTGCATTTTGTTTTTATTTCGTCGAATGGTCTTGGGGCCCTTATATGTTTTGAATAGTTTGACTGCGAAAGTAGTTTTCAGCGTTCGATCCGGATTTGTTGACCCCTAATGAGTGGACGTGCATGCGATGACATTTGCCACACTTTTGCTCTGTTTTGACATGAATTTTTTGGTGCTATGTGATATGGAACCACATAATGATGTTGTTCCTCGCTCAAAAAGCCACGGGAGCTAAATAAACACACAAAGTCGCAGCGTGGCAATGTACTGTAAGTGTTTTTTCACAGCTTGTCACGGTCAATGATCGTCAAACTCAAAGATCCTTCCAGTAGTCGGTCTGGCGACCGGCGGACAGGAAATGCAGTGTTTTGTAAGTCTGTTGTGTTATTTTTAAGTACTCACTCTTTCATCAAATGTCTGTGAAGCAAATGAATCAAGACACGGGTCACAGCTGGCCCCTCTTGATTCTTTGGTTTGGTGCCTTGCTTTTCATGAAGGTGCAGTTAAGGCTAACATATTTCAAGTTGGGGTGCACATAATGGTGCACATGCAGTTCAGATGTTACTGTATATCAAGACCTGCTGTTTCTGCAAGTTGATTCATTGCTACAATTGCTAAGGGTAAGTATGTTTACATTGTGTTTTGTAAGCTATCATATACATAAGATCTCTGTTCAAACTGCCCTATTATTTTTCAATAAGTGACTGTTTGACATGTTGATGATAAATTCTAATAACTAATAATTGCATGGCATACTTCGATCTACGGTCGGGCGTGGATTTTAAAGGACCTCCTTATTTGAAAGTCTTGTTTAAAGCATTGTTTTAGTTGAAGCCATTTTAAATCTAGGGTAGGTATACATAACAACAGCTTACTGTATGTTTTGTTTCTTTCCATGTTTCACATAGAGAAAAAGCATTGTCAAAAATTATCCCTATTCCCAGACACTTGCAAAAATGTGGTAATACGGTGTGCAAGCCAGGCCAGCGTCCCTTTACTAAGGCTCCCGACCACAAAACTTTTGAATTCATCAGCATATATATGGACCATTCGAGCAAATCTGTGCCATTTTCGTCCCCGGGAAATAAAATGTACAAATGCATGATGAATTCAAATGTAACATTTTATTTTATTTTTTTTAATTCAGCGTGTCCTGCAAATTGATATTGATATTACTGGTATTTAAAACACAATTTTAAATATTAATTTCAATTACCTTGAACACTGGCAAATAGCATTTGTTGCCTGTCCCTGCTTCCTAAAATAAGACACGACCATCCATCCATCCATCCATTTTCTGAGCCGCTTCTCCTCACTAGGGTCGCGGGCGACACGACCATATGAATGATTATTTTAATCTGTCCTTATCATCTGCATGGCCATGCAGAATGGTGAATCTGTGTGCCTTTTGTGCTGGAACAGTTTTGCTGTGGAACGGGAGTTTGAAATACTCCCTCTGTTTCATTCATTTATTATTTTTGTTAATTATTCTGATGTTTATTGGAAATGCAGCCAGACTGAAAAGGGTTTTAGGGGATAGACAGAGGTACAGAACGGACACAGGAATAGGGGTGTGAACCACAGCAGAAAGAGTTAGACAGTCTTGATATTTGACAACACGTAACATTACAAAGTCAAATCACGTTCTTATATGTGGACGGGGGTGACACACACACACAGTGAGGACATGCAAGCGCTAACCAATAGGACAAGATGAGAGAGGACAGAAAGGGGATCGGACGTGGGAGATGCTTTTATAGTGTCTGTTAGAACCTGTGAGTTGATATGTTAATACAATCTGTGTTATTGTGAGTTTTCCCGGCATAAGTGTCTATGGAACGTAATAGTGAATAAACACCATATCACGTGTGTTAGTCAACTGGTGTATGGAGTTGCTGTGCCGGAACACTGTGAAAGGGCAGGCCCAGCCCCCGCCACCCACTAGGAGGGGCCAAGCCAGCGCGCCCATCCCGTGGGGGAATCAGCCAGGGAGACGCCAATTCCAAGGTGCCAGGACGGTCCCCCAGTCCAACCGAAGCTCCTCGACCAGCCCCTCAAGGGAGGGGGCAAGGGGACCAGACCACCAACCCCCCACACCCAATTCCCCGCCACCCTCAACCAGCACACCCCACCGCTGACACCACCCCCACCACGTCCGTAAAGCATGAGGGCCACAACCAACAACGGGACCCAACACAGGAGCTAGCTGCCTCCTGAGAAGGCAACAGCCCACCAACAGTGAGCCCATGTCAAGCGCCAGCCGCGAGCAATCTCTAACATGTTTGACGTAATAGTTTGAAATGTTGACTCACACATATGGAGCCTAAAGTTTTTTGGTTTTTTTTACATACTGCATTTGTGAAAGATTTACTTTCAGCATTAACACGTAATTCGAAACATCTTGTTTTTGACATGCAATAGAAAAAAGAAACATACAGTGCTCCTTGAAAGTTTGTGAACCCTCCTGTCATGGTCATTCTTATTGTAATTTGTTTTTTCACAAAAAACTGATCATTGTTCGTGTGCAAAAGTATGTGAACCCTCAGCTGCATTGGTTAAAATTACCAGGTAAAGGACACAGGCTAAACATTTGGGTGCTTATTAAATCATTGAAGCAGACCAATGAAATAATACATCCTTGGGAAAGGGTTTGGCCTGCACTCATCACTCGAGAAATTAATGCAACCAAACCAACGGTAGCAGAGGCCTAAAATCACAAATCCACAAAACCAAGAGCAAATGAGATAGCTGAAGACATGAAGAAGAGGATATTGACAGCCCATCCATCTGGGGAGGGCTATCAGACCATTCTCGAAAGATTCCAGCTGTAAGATAAATCATTTACAAATGGATGGTCTTCAACGTGACAGCAACTCTGCCAAAATTTGACGCCCATCAAAACGATCACCCAGAAACACCAGAAGAAGAAAAAAAAGGTAAAGGCTGACACAGACATCACCTCTGGAGAGTTGCAGATCTCTCTCGTAGCATCTTGGATAAATGTGCATGCGTCTACTATTAGATGAAAATTGAAAGCAATGACATTCCTGGAAGCGTTTCTCGAGCAAACCATTGACTCTGAAAAGAAGAAGAAATCTGCCCTTTTCAACTTTGCCAGAGAGTACATGGACAAGCCAGAGACCTTTTGAAAGTCCTTTCTCTGGACAAACGAGTCAGATAGAATTATTTGGTCACAATCAAAACCACCATGTTTGGAGAAAAGCAAACACTTCATATGAAGTAAAGAACCATCTTCCAATGATGAAGCATTGGTGGTGGAACTGTGAAGGTCTGGGGCTGATTTCCACTTCTGGACCTGGACGACTCCATCGTATCTTCAGAGCCATGAATTTCCAGGTATATTAAGTAATTCTTGACCAAAATCTCCTGCCATCATTCAGGGAGTTGAAGCTGGGATGGAAATTGAATAAACAACAAGACAATGAATCAAAGCATCCCAGCAAAAGTAAAAAGGAATGGCATCAGAGAAAGAGGATTTGTATTGTGAGTTGGCACAATCAAAGTCTGGAACTTAATCCAATTGAAATGTTGTGGCCAGACCTGAATAAATTGGTGCATACCAGATGTCACGCCAACCTCTCTCAACTGGCTGAGTTTTGCAAGAACGAGTGGGCAAAAATCCCCATAAACAGATGTGAGAGACTGGTTAACGTTTACAGTTAATGTCTGGTTGAAGTAATGGTTGCAAAAAGATTACTAATAGAAGGGTTTACATAGTTTTGCACACATACACATCAGGTTTTGTTGGAAAAAAAACATGTTTGTTGGATTAAATAATGAAAATATATCCCTTTTTGTGTTTGTGGCTACTATTTGGAAGGTATGCTTTGCAAAATGCGATTTGGATATGTTTAACGAGGTTAGGTTAATATTTCCAAAAATGTAGGGGATATACCTTAAAAGGTGTATACTACCCTATTCAAATGCCAGGTTTTTGTGATATAAAAAATGAGACCCAGCTAAGTTATTTCTAAACCTTTTCTACTCGAATTGAAAAAAAAAAAAAGAAATCTTTGTGAGAGGGGAAGCAAAAATAAAACAACTGATATAATATGGTTGCACAAGTACACACACGCTCTTGTAAGTGATGTGACTGTTCATAATTAAGCACTCACATTCATCCATCCATCCATCCATTTTCTGAGCCGCTTCTCCTCACTAGGGTCGCGGGCGTGCTGGAGCCTATCCCAGCTGTCATCGGGCAGGAGGCGGGGTACACCCTGAACTGGTTGTCAGCCAATCGCAGGGCACATAGAAACAAACAACCATTCGCACTCACAGTCATGCCTACGGGCAATTTAGAGTCTCCAATTAATGCATGTTTTTGGGATGTGGGAGGAAACCGGAGTGCCTGGAGAAAACCCACGCAGGCACAGGAAGAACATGCAAACTCCACACAGGCGGGGCCGGGAATTGAACCTTGGTCCTCAGAACTGTGAGGTAGACGCTATAACCAGTCGACCACCACTCACATTCAAACTCAGGTAAATGAGAGTCAGCACACTTCTGCCACCATTTAAAGTGCCTCTGATTAACCCCATTTAAAGTTTAGCTGTTCTTGTATAGATAGTTTGAATGGACTTTCAGCATTAACATGTAATTGGAACTCAGAACTTTTTCTTCTTTTTTTTGGAAACATTAGTATGAATGCTTGATTCTAACAACACAATTAGAAGATTGTGATAGATGCCGGTCCAACCTGGCAGGCCCAAATGTATTGTGAGGGTCTGCTGGGAACGTCTGGCAGAATCCCTTGTCAGAAGGAGTTTCAACTCCCACCTCCGACAAAACTTTGCTCACATTCCGGGGGAGGCGGGGGACATCGAGTCCAAGTGGACCATGTTCCGCGCCTCCATTGCTGAGGCAGCCGACCGGTACTGTGGGGTTAAGGTGGTCGGTGCCTGTCGTGGCGGCAATCCCTGAACCCGTTGGTGGACACCAGCGGTGAAGGATGCCGTCCAGCTGAAAAAGGAGACCATGGCCTTTTTGGCCTGTAGGACTCCTGAGACAGCTGATCGATACCGGCTGGCCAAGCGAAATGCAGCTTTGGTGGTCACTGAGGGAAAAACTCGGGCATGGGAGGAGTTCGGTGTGGCACTGCTGACCTCGACTCAGGACGTTGTGAGTCGGCGGGGAGAATACTTCGAAGACCTCCTCAATTCCACTGACACGCCTTACCATGAGGAAGCAGTCTGGGGTCTCTGACGCGGGCTCTCCTATCTCTGGGGTTGAAGTCACCAAGGTGGTTAAAAAGCTCCTTGGTGGCAAGGCCCCGGGGGTGGATGAGATTCGCCCCGAGTTCCTAAAAGCTCTGGATGTTGTGGGGCTGTCGTGGTTGACACGCCTCTGCAACATCGCAAGGACATCGGGGACAGTGCCTCTGGATTGGCAGACTGGGGTGGTGGTCCCCCTTTTTAAGAAGGGGGACCGGAGAGTGTGTTCCAACTACAGGGGGATCACACT
This sequence comes from Phyllopteryx taeniolatus, assembly GCF_024500385.1. Taxonomy (NCBI): domain Eukaryota; kingdom Metazoa; phylum Chordata; class Actinopteri; order Syngnathiformes; family Syngnathidae; genus Phyllopteryx; species Phyllopteryx taeniolatus. The sequence goes on from NC_084513.1 coordinate 1,181,822, forward strand.
CCTCAGCCTCCCTGGTAAGGTCTATTCAGGGGTGCTGGAGAGGAGGGTCCGTCTGGAAGCCGAATCTCAGATTCAGGAGGAGCAGTGTGGTTTTCGTCCCGGCCGTGTAACAGTGGACCAGCTCTACACTCAACCAGGTCGCCCAACCAGTCTTCATGTGTTTTGTGGACTTGGAGAAGACGTTCAACCGTGTCCCTCTAGGACTCCTGTGGGGGGTACTTCGGGAGTCCACATGTGTACTTGGCACCAGGATACCCTAGGTCGCAGTTCGGCGATCGACTTTGTGGTCGTGTCATCGGACTTGCGCCCGCATGTCTTGGACACTCGGGTGAAGGGAGGGGCGGGGCTGTCAACTGATCACCACCTGGTGGTGAGTTGGCTCCGATGGTGGGGTAAGATGCCTGTCTGACATGGCAGGCCCAAACGTATTGTGAGGGTCTGCTGGGAACGTCTGGCAGAATCCCCTATCAGAAGGAGTTTCAACTCCCACTTCCGACAGAATTTTGCTCTTGTTGGAGGCGGGGACATTGAGTCCGAGTGGACCATGTTCTGCGCCTCCATTGCTGTGGTGGCCGACCGGAGCTGTGGCCGTAAGGTGGTCGGTGACTGTCGTGGCAGCAATCCCCAAACCCGTTGGTGGACGCCAACGGTGAGGGATGCCGTCAAACTGAAGGAGTCCTATTGGTCTTTTTTGACCTGTGGGACCCCTGAGGCAGCTGATGGGTCCCGGCTGGCCAAGCGGAATGCAGCTTTGTTGGTCGCTGAAGCAAAAACTCGGGGGGAGTTCGGCTTTGAGGAAATTCTGGTCTACCATCCGCCGTTTCAGGAGGGTGAAGCAGTGCACCATCAACACTGTGTATAGTGTCCCGGACACCTGGTGACCACTGATTCCGGGCACGTCCCACCGGGAGAAGACCCTGGGGACGATCCAGGACACACTGGAGAGACTATGTCTCCCAGCTGGCCTACGAACACCTCGGGATCCCCTCGGAAGAGCTGGATGAAGTGGCTGGGGAGAGGGAAGTCTGGGTGTACCTGCTAAAGCTACTGCCCATGCGACCCAACGTCGGATAACCAGAAGAAAATGGATGGATGGATGGATGGTTTTGTAATTGATATGGGTCACATTATCTGTTCCCACACCGGCCAAGAGGACTGACAGTGCTCGACACATGAGCGGATCGCTGTGATTACATATAGTCCTCTTCCACACAGAGACGTCTCCATGCGAGACTGTGAGTGTGCAACATTTCAAGGGAATGAGAGGAGCCGCTTAGATTGGTAGCGAATAAAGTAGATACACCCAAAGTGGCGCAGACAGCCTACCCGCAAAGCCGCCGTGGTACGATGGTCTACGAAATTAACAAAACCGCTCTAACGATTGGCTGGAGACCAGGGTGTCCCCCACCTCTCGCCCTGAGTCAGCTGGGATGGGCTCCAGCATGCCCGCAACTCTGGTGAGGATAAGCAGTATGGAAAATTTCAAGAAAAAGTGGACATTGGAAGGACGGGGCAGCTGTCTTGTTTCAACCCAGAAAATGGTTTATTCGCTTCACTTCTCGAGTGGAAACAACTTGCTAGTTGTGACTGCAAGCTACATGTAACTCTGACAACCAAACACAACGATAGAAGGAATAAAGGATTATGAATTTTATCTATAAATAATACGCATCTCTGGTGAGTACAATGTATTAGAGCTGCTATATTGTAGTGTAGAGGTTTGTACTTTTAGGTTTAAGTTTTAACTATGTTTCTTGTTTTAGTAATAATCATATAAATCTAATGCCTCTCTCTCTCTCTCTCTCTCTCTCTCTCTCTTGCTCCCTCTGTAATGCCATACATAGTTATATTGCATTTTTGTACATGATTTTTGTGACGTTATAGTGGTGGGATTAAGATATGGATTTGGAAATCCCCACTGAAGCCCCAGGTCCGAAATGCACTGCACTCTGCTGGTATGTATGTGTAGCGGACATGCCATGAAAAGATGACACCCAGCACCCCAGTTTCCGGCAAGACTCGCTCTTCCCACCAAGATAGACGACCACGGAGTGGCGAGACGTAACTTCACATACAGACGCTAAGTGAATCAACAGCCATAATCATCAGAAGCAAGACTCAGACATCTGCTTTGGCATGCCGAGGCTAAGTGAATTACCAGCACGCGGAGCTTCAAAGCGGACACCAAAGATACAGAGTTCGTACTAGAACACTAAATTAATTAACTACCACCACCAGCCAGCCCGGAGGATTTCACCAACAAAGGCGTCTCCATCCTGCTGGGTACTGCGCCACTTGGCCAGTAAAGCTGGGAGTTTGAACAGGGCAACAGCGACACCCACAGGCGACGGAACGGCACTACAGACACGGGTTCATGAAACAGTCTGTACCAGACTTGGCTGGGAGTTAATATTTTAAGAACTTTACATGAACGCCACTAGTCACTATAGTTCTGCAAACTACAATGTCTGATGTCGAATCTGTTGACAACTGAACCAGATGAAATGTTTCACTCCACACCACACAAATGCCACATTGAAAATAGTAGTGGTCTCAACAATCACATAACATTTTAAACATTTGTTACAGGGATTAAAGAGGATGAGCGTGGGACAATGCAAAGCGGGAAAATGGTCTCGTTATCTTAAATCCAATAATGAATATTTTATTCCACTGGTTTTAAACCATGAAATAATCCCAAATGGGAATTTAACACTCAGAGGCGGTCCAGCTCCCCCTTTGGTCCCGAAGGTGGTGGGAAAGGAAGGCGGCAGGGGTAACCACCCCCTTCTGGCTTGCTTCGGCCATAAAAAGACCAGAGCTATGCTCTCTGAGGCAGCTTTTGTCTCACCCGACCAACTTGCCGACGACTGGCCAAGGCAGGACGCCCACCTCATCATGACGAGGACACATCGGACCATCCCCGGCTGAAGAGCATCCTGCAAGCGCTCCAAGCTCCCCTGTTTGGGGGCCTCAGCTCACCCCGAGGGAATGAAGCGGGCACAACGCGCCCGTTAGGAACGTCTTGCGAGCCGAGACACCCGGGCTCCTGCCGTCCTGCCTGGGAACTTTTTCTTGGTCTCCTTTTTTCCTTTTTTCTTCTTCCTTTCCACCAAATCCACCTGTTCCCGGTGCGGACCGGGCCGGCCAAACACTCGGAGGCTTGACCCGCCTGCCTTAAACGTGTTCAAGACACGTAAATCCAACATTGCGGTCTACTAAAAGTACAGATGAGTGCATATTTGGGTTTAAATTAACGAGAACAGAAGTCCCCAGGCGGTACGGTGGATGACTGGTTAGAGCGTCAGCCTCACAGTTCTGATGTGCGGGGTTCAATCCCCGTCCCCGCCTGTGTGGAGTTTGCATGTTCTCCCCGTGCCTGCGTGGGTTTTCTCCGGGCACTCCGGTTTCCTCCCACATCCCAAAAACATGCATTAATTGGAGACTCTAAATTGCCCGTAGGCATGACTGTGAGTGCGAAAGGTTGTTTGTTTCTATGTGCCCTGCGATTGGCTGGCAACCAGTTCAGGGTGTACCCCGCCTCCTGCCCGATGATAGCTGGGATAGGCTCCAGCACGCCCGCAACCCTAGTGAGGAGAAGCGGCTCAGATAATGGATGGATGGAGAAGTCCCCAGCTATATGCATTCACTACATGCTCATTCTACCAATCTCAGATCACAAGTCAGTTTCCTTTGCCAATGTTCATCTGTACTTTGTTTGTTTTGTGTTTCTCTGTGTTCTTTCCCTCTAGATTCCCCATGTTAGATCATTAAATTTTCCATAAAATTCACTACCTGCATTGTTGTGTGTTTTTGTGTTCGAGGAAAGAAACCTCTGGACATCTAGAACTCTTATCAAAGTTTCCTAAAGTGTAGCAACCCTCAGATTACAAGGCTGATAAAATGGGTTCTCGTCGCTTCTCCTAAATTTTATCCACATTAAAAGCGACGTGGTGCTCCTCTTAATAGCTAAAATAGATTTATTTATAACACTGTAATTTAAAATTACGCTAAACCGGAAGTAGCGCAGGTGTCGCTTCCAGCTCCTTCTTTTCTCCTAAATCAATGAGATTTTTATTTAACCTGTATACGCTACATATGTATGTATGTATTATATGCACGTATGTATGTATGTATGTATGTATGTATGTATGTATGTATGTATGTACTGTATGTGTATAGCAACTGTATGTACTGTATGTATATAGCAACAAACACATTTTTATTAAGTATTTACATTTCATCATGTTTGGTTGTCAGTATATTATTTGTGTGAACAAATATGTGGTTAATTCCAAAATTATGATCTATTGTTAAAATACACTTTTTAGAGGAACCATTCAAGGGTGCTGTTGATGCATTCATTCAAAATTAAGAAAAGTAATCAAAATGTAAACATGCAGCCCTATGGGGGGGTACAACCCAGTGCAAAGTGTAGGCCGGTCCCAAGCCTGGATAAATGCAGAGGTTTGCATCAGGAAGGGCATCCGGCTTAAAACTTTGCCAGACAAATATGAGCATTCATCCAAAGAATTCCATACCGGATCGGTCGTGGCCCGGGTTAACAACGTCCGCCATCAGCGCCGTCAACCTGCAGGGCGCCGGTGGAAATTCAGCTACTGTGGGTCCAAGTCGAAGAAGAATAGGTGGAAAGCAGGTTCTTCGGCAGAAAGAGAAGAGTAAAGCACAGAGCTTAGAACTGAATGTGGGGACTTTGAATGTTGGGACTATGACAGGAAAATCTCGGGAGTTGGTTGACATGATGATTAGGAGAAAGGTTGATATATTGTGTCCAGGAGACCAGGTGGAAAGGCAGTAAGGCTAGAAGTTTAGGGGCAGGGTTTAAATTATTTTACCATGGTGTAGATGGGAAGAGAAATGGAGTTATTTTAAAAGAAGAGTTGGCTCAGAATGTCTTGGAGGTAAAAAGAGTATCAGATCGAGTGATGAGGTTGAAACTTGAAATTGAGGGTGTTATGTATAATGTGATTAGTGGCTATGCCAGAGAAATTCTGGAAGGAGCTAGACGACGTAATTCTGAGCATCCCAGACAGAGAGAGAGTCGTGATTGGTACAGATAGTAAGGGACATGTTGTTGAAGGAAATAGGGGTGATGAAGAAGTGATGGGTAAGTAAAGAACTTGGAGGGACAGATGGTGCTAGACTTTGCAAAAAGGATGCAAATGGCTGTAGTAAATACTTTTTTCCAGAAGAGGCAGGAACATTGGGTGACCTACAAGAGCGGAGGGAGAAGCATGCAGGTGGATTACATCTTGTGCAGACGATGTAACCTGAAGGAGGTTACCGACTCTAACGTAGTGGTAGGGGAGAGTGTGGCTAGACAGCACAGGATGGTGGTGTGTAAGATGACTCTGGTGGTGGGGAGGAAGATTAGGAAGACAAAGGCAGAGCAGAGAACCATGTGGTGGAAGCTGAGACCGGATGAGTGTTGTGCAGCTTTTCGGGAAGAGGTGAGACAGGCTCTCTGTGGACAGGAGGAGCTTCCAGAAGACTGGACCTCTAAACCCAAGGTAATCAGAGAGCCAGGCAGGAGAGCACTTGGTGTATCTTCTGGCAGGAAAGGAGAGAAGGAGACTTGGTGGTGGAAACTCACAGTACAGGAAATCATACAAGGAAAAAGGTTAGCTAAGAAGAAGTGGGACACTAAGAGGACCGAGGAGAGGCGAAAGGAATACATTGAGATGCGACATAGGGCAAAGGTAGCGGTGCCAAAGGCCAAACAGGTGCATATGATGACATGTATGCCAGGTTGGACACTAAAGAAGGAGAAAATGATCTATACAGGTTGGGCAGACAGAGGGATAGAGATGGGAAGGATGTTGACTGGTGCCAGTAGTGTACTAGATAGATGGAAAGAATACTTTGAGGAGTTGATGAATGAAGAGATGAGAGAGAAGGGAGAGTAGAAGAGGCAAGTGTGGTGGACCAGGAAGTGGCAATGATTAGTAAGGGGGAAGTTGGAAAGGCATTAAAGAGGATGAAAATTGGAAAGTTGGTCCTGATGACATTCCTGTGGAGGGAAGTATGGAAGCATCTAGGAGAGGTGGCTGTGGCGTTTTTGACCAGCTTGTTCAATAGAATTCTAGTGCGTGAGAAGATGCCTGAGGAATGGAGGAAAACTGTGCTGGTGCCCATTTTTAAGAACAAGGGTGATGTGCAGAGCTGTGGGAACTATAGAGGAATAAAGTTTAGAAAACAGTGGTGAGGCCAGCCATGACGTACGGATTAGAGACAGTGTCACTGAAGAGACAAGCAGAGCTGGAGGTGGCGGAAATCAAGTTGTTGAGGTTCGCTCTCGGAGTGACCAGTTTGGATAAAATTAGAAATGAGCTCATCCGAGGGACGGCCAAGGTTCAATGTTTTGGAGACAAAGTTAGAGACAGCAGACTTGGATGGTTTGGACACATCCAGAGGAGAGAGAGTGAGTATATTGGTAGAAGGATGATGAGGATGGAGCTGCCAGGCAAGAGAGCTAGAGGAAGACCAAAGAGAAGGTTGATGGATGTCTTGAGGGAAGACATGAGGGCAGTTGGTGTTCGAGAGGAGGATGCAGGAGATAGGCTTACATGGAAAAGGATGACGCGCTGTGGCGACCCCTAAAAGGACAAGCCCAAAGGAAAAGAAGAAAAAGAAGAATCAAAATGTAATCACATGTAATTAGTTATATTACTTGAGAAAGTAATTGAAATAGTTACACTGCTATATAATTGTAGTATGTAATAGTAACTTGTAATTGTAACCAACTACATTTCTGGAGTTATCTTCCCAACACTGCATGAATAATAAATGTCTGTGTCTCAGCATTGAAGATGGATCCACATGCGTTCAATGCTTGTATTTGGTCATAGTCTCACTCTAAGCAACACATACAGTATGATGCTAATAAAGGTCAGTGGATTGAATTGAGGGAGGGAGGGCGGGAAGGAGGAGGCGGGCGGCTGGAAGGGAGGGAGGGGGAGGCAGAGAGACCCTGGCGGAGCAGCGGGGAGGTTGGACGGGGAACAATAGAGAAGGAGCGCCGCCAGCCTTCAGGCTCCAAACAAACGCAGAAGGCGACAGAAAGCGAGCTCGGGAGCGGGATGGAGGCCACCTAAAGTGGACCCTGGTCATGTGAGGACTAACACCGAGTGTTTTTTTTTTTTTTTTTTTTTTTTTTTGTTCCCCCGCGCCTGTCTTTTGTTTGGACTCATTTCTCGGTGGGATTGTGTCGAACCGAAATCCGGCATGAACCCCGCAGAAGCGGCCGAGGAGGCGCCCGGCGACCCCGACACTGATGCGTTCTTCAAAACAGGTAAGGACGACCGCGGTGGGGTGAAGGGGTGGGTAAGGAAATGAACCCCGAAATGGGCCAGATATGGGACCTCAACGCCTGTTCTCAATGTGAGGAGGGAAGCTCGTTTGTGGGCTGCTGCTGCTGCTGCTGCACATCAGCCCGGTGTCCTTCTGCAGCTTTTAACATCTCCTCCCAGTTTCTTTCTAGCTGTGTGTGCACTTTCTATGTTTGTGTGTGTGTGTGTGTGTATATATATATATATATATATATATATATATATATATATATATATATATATATATATATGTTTTTTATGTGTGTGTGCATCTAAAAAGCGAGAAGACTCCCATTCTTGAAATCAGCTGCTGCAAGACGCCAGGAAATGTGTTCGCTAATGTGCGACTCAATGACGTTATCTCAATGATGTTCAAGCCTCTGCAGACGGCGCGTGCGCGCGCGCGCGAGAGCGTTTCGTCTGTGTTGGTGTCCCCAGTGTTCGCGGAGACGTCACGTGACTGTGTGCACGTATTTTTTTTTTTTTGTGGGGGGGTGTTCACTGGAGTGTCAATCAATCGATGGGCTCTGGGATCGATTGGTTTTCTAGGGAAGTGATCAGGGCTTGAACTGGTCGTCATGAAGTAATTAGAGAGAAATGAATAGCAACCTCCGGCATGTAATTCTGGAATCTTAAGTGTTTTAGGATCTATTAAATAATTTTCACAATATTTCACAAATTGTAAAATGGACTAGTTTAACATTCATAGTTGGTATTAGAAGAGTTTTACTCTCCACTCTTGACTAATTGCTAAAAACTAAGGTAAAGGCATGACTGGAGACTTGTTGACTTGCTTGAGAGAGCAGACTCTCTTTCAACATGAGCAATGCGTTGATGTCAATCGATGCTCTTTATCAAAATACCTGCAAGCTGCAGGGCCAAGTTGCCACGGCAACACAATGTGATCAAGTTAAAAGCATGGATGTATTCCCTGATATGTCAAAGATTTACTGTACATCAGCAGACCAAAGAGCAGATGTAATTGTGTTGGATTTTTTTCCCATTTGAGCTGTAATTGTTTCGAAACAGCATTAACATTAACAGAAACTGTTGTTAATGAAACTGACTGTGAATTATGCTCGATTGTTTGTTTTAAGGCACGGTGGTCGACTGGTTAGAGCGTCTGCCTCACAGTTCTGAGGACTGGGGTTCAATCCCTGGTCCAGCCTGTGTGGAGTTTGCATGTTCTCCCCGTGCCTGCGTGGGTTTTCTCCGGGCACTCCGGTTTCCTCCCACATCCCAAAAACATGCATGGTAGGTTGATTGAAGACTCTAAAATTGCCCATAGGTGTGAATGTGAGTGGTTGTTTGTTTATGTGTGCCCTGCGATTGGCTGGTAGCCATTTTAGGGTGTACCCCGCCTCCTGCCCGAAGATAGCTGGAATAGGCTCCAGCACGCCCGCGACCCCAGTGAGGAGAAGGGGCTCAGAAAATGGATGGATGGATGGATGTTTGTTTTAAAAAACACCAAGGCTGACATAAAATGCTGCAATATGCATGCCAGACCAGAGGTTGGCGATGTCACTTTTGTAAAGAAACACTACACTCAAGTACAATAAATGCTTATCCAATAGCATCCTTTCAATACTCATGCCTGTTTAGTAATGCACTAGTAGCTTCATATTGGTAGAGAAGCTTTGAAACACAAATGGTAGTTTTGGAGTGTGACGTATTAGCGCATGGCCAAACTTAAACATGCTTTTACTCTTTTTCAGTATTTATTCTTAAGAATGTACACTTTGAGAAACGTTTTCAAATGTTTGCATTTTCAAGCTAATACAACGCCACTTTTGTCAGTTTTGAGTAGGGTTTTGCATCGAGAATCGAGAACGGAATTGTTCAAATTTAAAAATTTCGGTTCCCACTTTCGATGCCGAGTCCTCCGACCCCGAAGAAGTGCCGAAAACCAACAAAGAAGCAGCTAAAAACAACGAACAACACGCACGAAGACATGTTTGTGCCCAACGGCGGAGGACAAAAGTGTTTCTTAACTTTGTTAAAATTAATGACCAGTCGCCTCAGTGCAACACTTGAAATAAGATTATATTGTGCAAAGGAGGCTTTCCCAATGTGTAGCGTCTGATGCGCTCCGAGCCTCAGACTACACCGCGCGGAGCTTCAGTTGAAGTCAACTCTCAGTCAATTGGGTGAGTGAGACAATAAAATACGTCTATGCTAACAAGGTAAACGGTTAGTTGCACATATGCACTTATGGTTTTAAGCATTTATTTTAGTCTGCAATCCAATGTAAGAGCCAGACAGAAAAAAAAAACGTGTGAAGTTACTTTTCGTGTCAAACTGCTGAGTTCTGGTGAGTACCCTTCAAAATAAAAGGATACATGCGTAAAACAGGAAGTCAAGTTAAAAGTTGCAGATGTAAACCATTTGACGTGATAAAACAGTCCCAAACAACAATTGTAACTGTGCTAAAAAAAATGTGGGAGGGGCCATAGGGGTCGGGTGCAGTGCGAGCTGGGCGGTGGCCGAAGGCGGGGACCTTGGTGATCCAATCCCCGGCTACAGAAGCTGGCTCTAGGGACGTGGAATTTCACCTCTCTGGTAGGGAAGGAGCCCGAGCTGGTGTGTGAGGTCGAGAAGTTCCGACTAGATATAGTCGGACTCGCCTCCCCGCACAGCTAGGGCTCTGGTACCAGTCCTCTCGAGAGGGGTTGGACTCTCTTCCACTCTGGAGTTGCTACGGTGAGAGGCGCCAAGCAGGTGTGGGTATACTTATTGCTCCCCAGCTCGGCGCCTGTACGTTGGGGTTCACCCCGGTGGACGAGAGCGTAGCCTCCCTCCGCCTTCGGGTGGGGGGACGGGTCCTGACTGTTGTTTGTGCCTATGCACCAAACAGCAGTTCAGAGTACCCACCCTTTTTGGAGTCCTTGGAGGGGGTGCTGGAGAGAACTCCCACTGGGGACTCCATCGTTTTGCTGGGGGACTTCAATGCTCACGTGGGCAATGACAGTGAGACCTGGAAGGGCGTGATTGGGAGGAACGGCCCCCACGATCAGAACCCGAGCGGTGTTCTGTTATTGGACTTCTGTGCTCATCACGGATTGTCCATAACGAACACCATGTTCAAGCATAAGGGTGTCAACACGTGCACTTGGCACCAGGACACCCAAGGTCGCAGTTCGATGATCGACTTTGTGGTTGTGTCATCGGACTTGCGGCCGCATGTCTTGGACACTCGGGTAAAGAGAGGAGCGGAGCTGTCAACTGATCACCATCTGGTGGTGAGTTGGCTCCGATGATGGGAGAAGATGCTGGTCCGACGTGGCAGGCCCAAACGTATTGTGAGGGTCTGCTGGGAACATCTGGCGGAATCCCTTGTCAGAAGGAGTTTCAACTCCCACCTCCGACAAAACTTTGCTCATGTTCCGAGAGAGGCGGGGGACATCGAGTCCGAGTGGACCATGTTCCGCGCCTCCATTGCTGAGGCGGCCGACCGGAGCTGTGGCCATAAGGTGGTTGGTGCCTGCTGTGGCGGCAATCCCCGAACCCGTTGGTGGACACCAACGGTGAGGGATGCCGTCAAGCTGAAGAAGGAGACCATGGCCTTTTTGGCCTGTAGGACTCCTGAGACAGCTGATCGATACCGGCTGGCCTGTGGGACTCCTGAGGCAGCTGATGGGTAGCAGTGTGGTTTTCGTCCTGGCTGTGGAACAGTGGACCAGCTCTACACCCTTGGCAGGGTCCTTGAGGGTGCATGGGAGTTCGCCCAACCAGTCTACATGTGATTCAGGAGTATGGGGTACCGAACCCCCTGATACGGGCTGTTCGGTCCCTGCACGACCGGAGTCAGTGTTTGGTCCGCATATCCGGCAGTAAGTCAGACTCATTTCCGGTGAGGGTTGGACTACGCCAAGACTGTGCTTTGTCACCGATTCTGTTCATAACTTTTATGGACAGAATTTCGAGGCGCAGCCGAGGCGTAGAGGGGGTTTGGTGGCCTCAGTATTGCATCTCTGCTTTTTGCAGATGATGTGGTTCTGTTGGCTTCATCAAGCCGTGACCTCCAACTCTCACTGGAGCAGTTCGCAGCCGAGTGTGAAGCGGCTGGGATGAGAATCAGCACCTCCAAATCTGAGACCATGGTCCTCAGTCGGAAAAGGGTGGCGTGCCCTCTCCAGGTCGGGGATGAGATCCTGCCCCAAGTGGAGGAGTTCAAGTTTCTTGGGGTCTTGTTCACAAGTGAGGGAAGAATGGTGCAGCGTCTGCAGAGATGCGGACTTTGTATCGATCCGTTGTGGTAAAGAAGTAGCTAAGCCGAAAGGCGAAGCTCTCGATTTACCGGTCGAGCTACGTTGCTACCCTCACCTACGACCCACAGCTCATGACCGAAAGAACAAGATCCAGGATACAAGCGGCCGAAATGAGTTTCCTCTGCAGGGTGTCCGGGCTCTCCCTTAGAGAAGCTCGGTCATCCGGGAGGATCTCAGAGTAGAGCCGCTGCTCCTTCACATCGAGAGGAGCCAGATGAGGTGGCTGGGGCATCTGATTCGGATGCCTCCCAGACGCCTCCCCGGTGAGGTGTTCCGGGCACGTCGCACCGGGAGGAGACCACGGGGACGACCCAGGACACGCTGGAGAGACTACATCCTTCGGCTGGCCTGGGAACGTGTCGGGATCCCCCCGGAAGAGCTGGATGAAGTGGCTGGGGAGAGGGAAGTCTGGGCGTCCCTGCTAAAGCTACTGCCCCGCGACCCGACCTCGGTTAAGCGGTAGAAAATGGATGGATGGATGAACAAATTTGATCGAGCACCTGAAGAATGTACACGAGGAGCATGCCGCGTTCAAGCAACGCAGCGTGGAGGGGTGGGGGTGGTGTGAGAAAAGTCCAATGGACTCAAACTCTGGACAACACCTGTCCATATAGCTGGGACAGTGAGACAGTTAGAGTAAGCATGTCATTAACAGTATTCATAAAAGTACTTAAATTGCAATAAAGTAATTTAATTACAGTACGTTAACACCCATTATTTCTGTCATGTTGCAATGTTGATTTGACCTAAACTTGTCAGTGGCCAATCATTGAATGCCCCCTTAGAGGTCATTGGTGTTTTAACTTTTGTCTAAAATGCTCGAGAATAATTTGAGCCGGGACGGCTCCAGCACGTCCGCAACCCTTGTGAGGGTAAGCTGTACAGAAAATGGATGGATGGATGGATACGGTGCACAAGTATATACAATAAATGAAAAAGTCATGTAAATAGACACATCTTGTGATCGGATCGGTGATTGGTTATCGTTTTTTGTTTTTTTTATTTGCTGATCGGTGATCGGCCCCAAAAATCCTGATCGTGTAAAGCCTACTATTTTTGTATGTACTGTGATGAACCTTAACAAGCAACCCAAAAGTTTTGTAACAGCACAGTGGTGGTGGCGCCAGAGTGCTCACAACACAGTGAAATGCCTTGTCACTTTTTCGTTTGTGCAACCGGCTGCACACAGCTCATTAACAAGGCGTATGTGTATCCATTTCCTTCAAGTTCCCGGCGAGGTTAGTTGTCTATTGTTCGTCTGCAATGCATCTCAGGCCCGCTGACGCCCTAATGGATGCGCTCTGCGTCTTGAGTCCGTCAGATTTAATAATGTCTTTTCAGCGCCGCCGTGTCTCTCCACTTGACACTTTGGCGAGATCGCATTAGTGGCGGCAAAGGTTTCTTGCAGTGACTCGGTTTCTTCAACAACATGAAATTGGCCCTGGGTTTGATTTATAGTCTTAAAGCTAGGTGATCGAGAAACTCATATGGAGTGAAAGAAAAAAAATAAATAAATAATGCGTTTAATTGGCTGAAAGGTGTTCTATGTTGTAAGATGGTTGATTGTTTTCCACGACTCAGACTGTTTCTTAATGATTTGCCACAAAAATGAATAGAAAGTAAGGGTTGTGACTCGGGCTCATATAATTGCAAACAAAATGATTTTTTTTTTTTTTACCCGCAAAGGCTGTGATTTGAATGGTTATTGGGAGCAGAGAAGTCAGGGAGAGAAATCAATACTGTGCTTCATGCCTGCCTGTGCATGTAAATTTCAGTTGACATGTTTGATATTTTTCCCCTCGCGAGGTAAAAAAACTCACTGAGTGCGTGCTACGTGAGCTACATGCTGAGGGCAGAAATTCAGGTGGCCAATCAAAACACATCTTCCGTTGTCATGATTGAAGAGGGCGACCCCCAGCCGCTACGTATTAAAGCAGGATGTAGAAGGAAAACCGGAGTACCTGGAAAAACCCACGCAGGCACGGGGAGAACATGTAATCTCCACACAGGCGAGGCTGGGATTTGAACCCCGGTCCTCAGAACTGTGAGGCAGATGTGCTAACTAGTCGTTCACCGTGCCGCTCAAAATACAACATCTAAAGTCAAATCTCCTTGAAGTTGTATTTTTCAGATATGACCATAATTTTGCAGCAAAATATCCTTCTGAATTTGCACAAAACTTCGGCAATCTAGCCACCGTCATGCATGCCATGTCCGAGCAAGGGTTAACTTTGGGTCCGTTTTGCTTTCTATTTTTGGGGCTTTTTTGTGACAGTTACTCTGAAAAAGGAGCATTTTTAACAAGATTAGTTACTCGTTTCTTATTGCTATCATAGTTATGCTAAATATTAAAATGCTACATAAACACTGTCGGTGCAGTTAATAAAGGCTTTATGATGGTGACAGTTTGCCCCCTGATTTGACATATTTCCATTATTTCCTATGGGATTTTTATTTTCCATATTCAAAGATATCAAATGTATGCAAATTATTCACATTTGCTGATGAATGAATTGCAATTACAAAAGCGCACAATAGGAGTTGATTGCGAGTGCACGCGAATATTAAGTATACACACAAGCAAAAAAAAAAAAAATGCTGCACGTCAATGTTAATCAGCCGTTTTATAAATAGAAGCATAATTATCAGTAGCAGGAAGTGACACACACACAAACACACACACACAGACACACACTTGTATATCTACATGCATGCTCTTAAGCAGACGCCGGATGCTACAACCAGTATGTTAGCATATCAATACAATCTTCCTTTACAAATAACGACTCATTTCTTGTTTTTGCACGAGTGAAGGTTGATGTGTCGGGTAACAAAACGGCGAAGACTGCGATTATCTTTGACTCTTTGCAGAGAATTTGTCTTCAGCTTGAAGTCTTACATGATTTGTCGGGTCGTAGTTTTTATGAGGTTACTGGAATTCAAAAGCTGCATATTCCCGGAAGAGCCCGGTGCCCCGGCCGTCACAAGGGGAACAGAAACGCCAGGTTGTCCACGAAATTGGCTAGTAATGTCTGTCAACCTTTTGCGCAAGGCCAACGATGGGGGCTGAGGCTGCTTCATCATGCTGAGTGTCATCTTGTAGTCTGAACTGAGATGATGTCACCACTCTTAATCTCACCTCAGATGGGGCATTTTAACGATTAGGTAATCTATTTCATCATAAATAATCAATAAACTAGAACAGAATATCCATATTTGTATTACATAAGTGTACTCCTTGATTTATGTGGAATGACCAAGTGTGAGTTCATTACTGGCTGCAAATGACACTTTAACATGAAACGAACATCCATCCTAATCTACACTGTCTGGATAATGTATTGGTACACACCTCCTTATTAGTTAATCAATCAGAAGTTGGGCTAGAGCCCTTAAAGAGAGAGTTTTCAGTTTAAAATTATTATTTTTTTGTCCAACATGTTAAAATTGTCTGTATGACCGGACAGTAAAGTATTATTAAAGTGATCTTTTGAAAGAGCAACCCTCTCTGGCCCCATCTAATGCCTCTATCCATCCATCCATCCATCCATCCATTTTCTGAGCCACCTATCCCCACAAGGGTCACGGGAGTGCTGGAGCCTAACCCAGCTATCATCGGGCAGGAGGCGGGGCACACCTTGAACTGGTTGCCAGCCAATCGCAGGGCACATATAAACAAACAACCGTTCGCACTCACATTCACACCTACGGGGGATTTAGAGTTGTCAATTAACCTACCATGTATGTTTTTGGAATGTGGGAGCAAACCGGAGTTCCCGGAGAAAACCCACGCAGGCACGGGAGAACATGCAAACTCCACACAGTTTGAAACCCGGACCTCAGAACTGTGAGGCAGACGCTCTAACCAGTCGCCCACCTTGCTGCCCTAATGCCTCTAATTTAATTTTAATTATTACTTTCCAACCGGGCACGGTTGCACTGAGGTGGCCAGGTGGACACGATGCATTGGTGTCTTCCTCTAGGTCAATTCTAGCGGGCAGTCGACAGGCTCGTGGCCGACTGAGGAGCACTCTGAGGGGGCCAGGCGAGTACGACGAACCGGTCTCTTCCGTCACGTTTTTTGTTGTCCAGGTTTAGTAAGATGAGGGCATATCTTCAAGCAGAGACACGCGGGGGCAGGGGCATGGGCGTGGGTGTGGGTGGATGCGTGGACTGAAATGAAGCTTCATTCAAATATTGCTAGCAGTTTGAAAACTGCATATATATACCCTTTAATCCCAAATTCTTTATCTTCACAAAATATTTTGATCAATAGTAGGCATCCAACAGTTTAGGGAAGTCCCTTTTCTACTCTACAGAGCACAAAGCAAGGTTCATAATAGCATGTTTAGATGAGTTTGGTGTGGAAGAACAAGCCCATCATACAGTACATCATGCTATGATGAATGGGCAAGAATTGCCTTATACAAGTCATTCCAGAAGAGTGCAAATAGTGTCCCCTGTTAAATTCTAAATGGCCACCTGTCCAAATACGTTTGGCCACAAACAGTACATATATTTATATACAGTTCATGTATGTCACGTTACATAATTTAGCACTGTGACACTCCAACATTCGTCAAAAGTAACAATCAACAAGTCTAGCCAGGCCACCTTTTGTGTGTTCGTTTTGGCTGGACACTTCTAGAATGACATTGACCTGGGACTAAAAGTGGTTCAGTGCGTGTGTGTGTGTGCTTCTGCGTGTGTGTGTGTGTGTGTGTGTGCGTGCGCGGTGAGCAGAGACATTACACGGCCGAGTAACCAGTAATCCGTTCATTGACTTTGAATTCAAACACACATAAAGCACATTGCTTTCCCCCAGCTTTCAGCCAGATGCACCTTCAATTTAAAGCAGATGGGGGAGGGAGTGTGTAATGGGGTGATTTATTTGGGGAAGGGCTGTCGGAGGGTTCATATTACTAATCAGACTCTCAACCGGCGGCGCAGCGTCCAATTTGTGGGGTCCACTTAATCCATTACTGAGTTCATGTAAATGTATTCAAGCGTGTGACAAAGACTTTTGTTTGCACACACATCAACGAGAGCTTGTCAGCAATTGATTAATATGAATCAATTCATACGATCATGATGTTGAAGGAATTTTCTTCATAGAAATGAATGGAAAGTAGAAGTAATCTGTTCCAGGGTAAATATGTCTGCATGATCATAAAATCTTGATTGACTTTAACATTATAATTGTTTTTAAGTGTATACAAATGGAACAGTTAACCACTGTTCATTGTACTGTATAACCAGCAGAATTTTGACAAAGGTACGTGTAGAAGCCAGAACATAATAACGGCCCAGAATTTTTCCGCTTTAAAATCGAATAGGCCCATAACGTAATAACTGGCCAATAACGTAATAAAAATCCGGAACCTATAACGTAATAACTTTTGGCCCATAACGTAATAACTTATGTCATTGGCTGGTTATTACATTATTGGCCTGGTTAAAAAAAAGGCTTTGCAAATGTAATAACTGAGCCCATAAGGCTAGAGGTGTCAAACTAATTTTTGTCACAGGCCACATCGTAATTATGACTTCCCTCAGAGGGCCATTATGACTGTGAACCCAGAAAATGAATTATCATCTCATATATACATATATATATATATATATGGATGGAAACAAACAAACATGCGCACACACACCTACGGACAACTTAGAGTCTTCAATAAACCTGCTGTGCATGTTTTTGGGATGTGGGAGGAAACCAGAGTACCCACGCAGGCACTGGGGAAAACATGCGAATGCCACACCTCAGAACTGTAAGGTGGATGTGCTAACCAGTCGTCCACCGCGCCGCCCATAACTGTACACTGATCTGATTAGCATTTTATGCTGATCTGCCGATTCGATCAATGACGTCATCGATCGGCTCCGCAAAAGACATTTACTCTGCGTCGCCGTCGCGTATGAATCCAAAAGCTAGTTTCATTTTAGCCTTGTCACGTGTCTTCTCACGTGTCTTGTTTTGTTACAGCAATAAACTAATTTTATTCCACGAAGTTAGCACCCATTATTTCTGTCATGTTGTAATGTTGATTTGACCTAAACTTGTCAGTGGCCAATCCTTGAATGCCCCCTAGAGGTCATTGATGTTTTTAAGTCTAAAATGCTAGAGAATAATTTTGAAGATACGTACTCAGTATACAGTGCTGGAGCCTATCCCAGCTATCTTCGGGCGAGAGGCGTGGTACACCCTGAACTGGTCGCCAGCCATTCGCGGGGCACATAGAAACAAACAACCATTCGCACTAACATTCACACCTACGGAGAAGTTAGAGTCTTCAATCAACCTACCGCACATGTTTTTGGGAGGAAACCGGAGTACTTGGAGAAAACCCATGCAGGCACGGGGGGAACATCCAAACTCCACACAGGCAGGCTGGGATTACAACTTTGATACTACCTCTGAAGGAGGAATATCACATGATATTATAGTGCCATTTATAGAGAACAGCAACACACAAAAAAAGGCAGAAATATAACGGCTTTGTAGACAGTATAAAATGTGCTGTAAATACCTCTATTACAGCTCAGGTACTCTGAAGGCAAAGAATTGACAACTTTGTCAACTCCATCTTTGTTCTGTATATTCGGCAGGCTAAGTAAAAAGTGGTACAGGCGGTGTCACACCTCGAGGCTTGCCTCCCATTTCTCATCTGTGCAATTTATATGGAGCCACGGCCTTGGAAAAAGGTAAACAGGTGCCTTCCAAGCTCCGATACTACATCAGAAGGGAGAATATTGTTGGGATGACTTCGAGGTGCAGTGGATAAATGCCAGCTTATACAAGCAGTGTAAAAGAGCCTATCGGCACCATCTCCTGCCCGTTGTACAGCTCTGATATTCGCTGTACAATATCACAATATCACCTCTTTAACCTGCACACTCGCGTCAGTGCCGTTCTTCTATGGTGACACAGAAGGCAAATGGAAAAATGTCGGCTTCTCCAGACAGTGTAAAAGGTGTCGTCCTGCCTCTGTTACATCGCTGATACTACCTGTGAAGGCAAATGTTACTGAGATGTTTTGCTGTCTCCACGCCCCCTATTCCCTGTCAGTACCATTTATACAGAAAAAATGGCAGCTTTTCCATCCATCCATCCATCCATTTTCCGTACCGCTTCCAACTGGAACCTATCCTATGGTACACCCTGAACTGGTCGCCAGTCAATCGCAGGGCACATATAAACAAACAACCATTCGCGCACACATTCACACCTACGGGCAATTTAGAATCATCAATCGACCTCCCGTGCATGTTTTTGGGATGTGGGAGGAAACAGGAGTGCCCGGAGAAAACCCACGCAGGCACGGGGAGAACATACAAACTCCACACAGGCGGCGCTGGGATTTGAACCCCGGTCCTCAGAACTGTGCCAACCAGTCAGTGCCGCTGCAGCTTTTTTTGAATGTGTCTTCAGTGCTCGTGGAAGCCGTGTGATCCAATCACTTCCTGTCACATGTTCAGGGTCAAAGTGCGCACAAGCTGGCCACCGCCCTGTTTCCTGAGTCATGGCGAGGACACTCACAGAGAGGTGCTACTGAACTGTGATTTATTTATGTGTGTGCGCCTGCTGGCGTGCATGTGTGCGTGTGTCTTTATGCTGCCATCACAAACAATGCAGTGTTGCTGACGAGAGAGCAGGGAATCCCTCCCTCCATCTATCCCTTTGTCTCCCGTCTACACACCCACTTGCAGATGGGTGTGAAGTACCGTGTGTGTGTGTGTGTGTGTGTGTCAAGCAGACACAAGTAGTTCTTATGTGGATTAGCACTTATTACCCACCGGGGGACAAGTGAGAGTGTTAAATAGATAAATACAAAGAAAGGACTTCCTTTCCTCCGCCTCTCCCCCCTCCTTCTTTTCTTTGTCCTCTCTATCCATAAAAGCTTCCTTCTCTCCACACACACATGCAGCCATATGGTGTGTGCGTGTGGACTGTGTGCGTTAGTGTAATGAGCATCTGTTTTCAATGTAATCGATCACAAAGAAATCTAGTGTGTGTGTGTGTGTGTGTGTGTATGTGCGAGAGAGTGTTTGTGTGTGTTACTCGCTGGTTAGCAGTGCTAGCTAATAGATCCTGATGTTATTAACTGCTGTGAGCAAGTGCGTGTGCGTGTGTGTGTGTTTGTGAGACGTGTCCCAGGATGCTTTTATACTTTTATTTAGATGAACAACTAAGGAGTTAAAAGCCTCACATAATCAAGTCTTCCCTCACGTAAAAAAATAAAAAAAATACATTATTTAAAATTAAATTACATTACCTTCCTGTGTGGAGTGTGATTCTAATCACTGCTCTTGCATGGGTTTCTTCTTCTCTGACTTCCTCACACATATATTCCAAAAGAATAGGCTAGGTTGATTGAAGATTCTTTAGTTGTGCATAGATGTGAGTGTGACCCTAAATGTTTTTTTTTTATATCCTGTGATTGGCTGCACGATATGAGAAATAAAAGACATTGCGATTTTCATTAACCTTGTGATATGAATTGTGATGTTAAAAAATACAGGATAATATACACGTAACATGAGAAAACCAGCACACATTTATTTTTCCCTCTCTAGATAAACTATGCTCAATAGAGCAAAAAAGTATACGGAGTTATTTGTATGAAGTTTAGCTTCATTTAAAGGCACTGTTGTATTGAGCAACAGTCCAGCCAGACATGAAGTTAAAATAATTTCTTGTCATTAGCACATTCCTAACACTATTCATTTGTTTTAAATCATTGTTATTTTACACCTATGTTTTAACATATACATTGGAATTTCCATATTTAAGTGCATTAATTGAAGCAAAACACGTCTATATGTGAAGTTTATCCCTTCAATAATGTAGTAGTATAACAAGTATAATCTGTTGCGACATGCATTCGTTTGTCACATTCTGAAGAGAGATACAGAAAATGCTGGTGTATAACTGTTTTCCGTGTCCTCATTAATAGTTATTATCCAAAAAAAGAAGTATATAACACCCTGGGCTGCTGTGTGTGTGTTGTTTGATTAATTTACTGTAACATCGGTGGTAATCCTAATAGCATGTCCAACCAGGTTCCTCTACTGGTCACTTATTAATATTACAGTTGACTCACTGTATATCAATACACCAACATTGCACAGGACTCTACGATGGCGGTGGCTATTGCGCATGCTGTCAGGATTCAGGTTGCGAGTTGGACCCAGATGCAGAGAGGAGAGGGAGGGTAGTTTGTGAACAAATGTTTATTATAGATTGGAAGACACAAACACACACACACACACAAGGGCTGGACTCAGGGTGCTGAAACAGCAGACCTGAAACATAAATACAGTACATTGCGATGACAAGGCTCAAACGATATATTGTGCAGACCTACTGGTGACCACTCCAGGGTTTACCCAGCCTCTCGTCCAGTCAGCTCGGATAGGCTTCATCTTAACTGTGACACCAATAACGACAAGCTTTTTAGAAAATGCATAGATGGAAGAAACGAATACAGTGGTGCCTTGAGATACAAGTGACAAGTGATACTTTTACGAGAGATGAGCTGTCGATCGGCCGATTTTTTGCTGTGACTTGCGAGCGCAAACTTGAGAAGTGAGCGCTGTATGGCGGCATGTGACCCAACTCACGTCACAACAAGCGGCAGTTTGTTTAGTTAATATTCTTAAAAAAAATGAGGCTTCAGGCTGTTTATTGCCACTCTCAGCTGAAGGTTACTGTTAAACTAAACTGGTTTGGCAGTAATAATATTAAAAATTATCATGATTATTTTGATCAATGTTGTAATCATGATTATTAATCACGATATTTCCACATTAGAGAATAATCTTTATTTTTATTGCACCACCTTTTAACAAACAATATGTAACAGTTTTCAGCTCAAAATTAATCTTTAAGTAAGAATAAGTGATAGATCATTTAAATTTTTTTTACCCAAATAAAGGGCTAACTGAATAAATGTACTATTACAAAATGCAATTGCAAATTACAATTTAATGGAAGAAAATACAGTTAATGCATAGAAGGCAATAACATCAGGCTGTAAGCACCAACTTTTTATTTTAAAATTATTCCTCATGTTAGGAAAAACATGTTTTTTTTTGCACTAGTTTTCAAGAAAGATGTAAACAGTTTTCAGTGCAAAATGAAACTTTAAGTAAGACTAAATGATAGACAACACAGGGTCACAAAATATTTTTTTTTATAAGTCATCTAAGTTTTTATCAACTGATTTAGGACCATTTTGCATCGCTGAATCTTAAAATGACATCGGTTTCTCTTGTTCAGGTCAGGTTTTTGTGTCAAGTCTTTAACACTAAGTAAGTTCCTGTAAATTAAATGTTTGTTGTTAAATGTGTTTTGTTCAAAATTTAGGGCACAAATCTATGTTTATTTGAACCTCTAAATACTCACAAAAATACTCACTAAATACTCTAAACCTCTAAATACTCACACGTGTACACAGAACATGGGGCAATAGTTCAAAATGTTGACCTGATTGACCAGACCTGAAACCAGTGTGATTCAGCACATTAAAATTGTCCTTAATCAGCTAAAAAGTCTTAGACAATAAATTTGTTGTTGACCAGTGTAATCAAAAATAAAATCCATCCATCCATCCATCCTCAACGCCGCTTATCCTGTTCAGATTAACGGGGCGCTGGAGCCTATCCCAGTTGACTCCAGGTGAAAAGCAGACTACATACTAAACTGGTCGCCAGCCAATCGCAGGGCACATATATACAACCATTCACACTCACATTCACTGCCACTGGGTGGGAACTGAACCCACGCTGCCCGCACCAAAGTCAGGCAAATGTACCACAACACCATCAGTGACCGCCAAAATTAAAATTTCCCCAAGAATTTAAAATATATCAATGGGATAACGATTACTGCAATCATGAAGTGCAACTCAATGGAAGCAAATCCAGTTTATACATAAGGCATTAGGCTGTAAGCACCAACTTTTCATTTGAAAATTCATGTCCATATAGTAGTCACTGATGGTGTAGTGGTACACTTGCCTGACTTTGGTGCAGGCAGCGTGGGTTCAGTTCCCACTCAGTGATGGTGGGAATGTGGGTACGAATGGTTGTCTGTGTCTATATGTGCCCTGCGACTGACTGGCGACCAGTTCAGGGTGTAGTCTGCCTTTCACCCGAAGTCAGCTGTGATAGGCTCCAGTGCCCTGCGACCCTAACCAGGATAAGCGGTGTTGAAAATGGATGGATGAAATGGATGTCCATATAGTGAATTATCAAGGATGGTATGGTTCCATTGTTTTGCTGCAAAGAACTTGACATTTGTGATTTTCCTCTTTTACTCCCGGCGTTTTTTACTGCAGTAAGGCCAGCCTCCACTCGAAAAGACGAAGTCAAGCCAGCCTAGCCTATGCGTTACTGTAACACGCTGGCAACTCGGTGCAAGGGCCAACTTCAAAATAAAAGCTTCACATATAATACATGGACATCAATGCCTTGTTAGGCTTTTATTTTGAAGTTGGCACTCGCAGCGTGTTGCCGACTTGTTACTGTAATGTTTAATATGAACTATCACAATCACAATCACAATTGAATTGTTACTCCTTGTACTATTCCAAAGTAGTAGTCCAACAAATGAAAAATCCAATTTTGATTATTTGAGAACTTGTGCAGGGTGCTGCTTGCTTGTTATTTAAGCAGCTTAATTAAAACCATGCATTCGTCCCCTGATGGTTGGCTGACTAGGTTGAGAAAGTGCTTCAACTTAATATGCAGGGCGCATTTTAAATGTGAAAATCGTAGACTATCAGGTTAATTTAATCATGACGACAGCCAAAATCGTGCTCACGATTAAAATTCGATTCGTTGTGCATCACGAGCACCATCTTACAACCTGTTATTTCTGCCCAAAACATCAGTCCACCATCTCCTTGCTGATCTTGCAGCCTTGTTGGAGCATTTTGTTCATCCACCAACCATCCAGAATGCCGTCCATCTGGACAAGCCAATGTCGACAGCATCCATCACTGAATAAAACTCTTTGAAAATTTGTCTGTGAGATCTCCTTGTGACATTGCTTAGCAGTGGCTGAAATACCGCTTTATTCATGACTGCAAACTTTTTGAGGATCCTGCATTGGAGAGGATTCTCCCTTTTACTGGCTCATCCCAGCAATCTTTGCTTGACCAGTGAGAGCATGTCTTGAACATACACACAAAACCACTCACACACACACACACACACACGTCCAAACAGAAAACACAAAATAGACCTTGCTTAAAAAGCAACAGCATGCTTGACCCTGCGTAATTACTCACCACCATTACTCACCAGTGTGTGTGTGATGGCTCCCCAGTGGCTGGCTGGGCAGATAAGAATGCAAGAAGTCGGTCAGATCCCAACACAATTTAAGTGATCTCCGACACTTATATTAATCACAGTCCTCTGTCAAATATGTCCAGTATTTGTGTGTTACCTTCACCAAGAAAATCATGTTTCAAGTGAATTGTGATTATGTTTCTGTGCAACTTCTTTGTGTTATGTTGTTTGGTCAGAATTCTTCCTTGGAGTTTTCTACAATTTTAGTGAGAATCCACACATGTGAAGGAATGGCATTTCGTAAAGAGCGTGAACTTCTTCCAAATTCCTTGTTAGTTAGCAGGCTACTGCCTGGTTCATTGATGACGACGTATGATGTCATGAAACGATAAATGGTACCTCTTTTGATTCTGAGGATGTGATATCGGCTTCATCATGACTCAAATGACAAAAAAGAGAAAATATTTTCCTTGAGCAAAATTGGCAAATTGTGTTTGGTAATACCTGGCAGTCTACTTTCTGATTGATGGAGAATGACGTAAGACGTTTACAATAGATTAACAGGACCGAAGCAAAATGTCGTGGGCTCATTATTGGTACGGCAGAGTTTATTGAAATAATCCCGATCTTTGATAACTGATGACACTTAATTCGTATATCTATAAAATCTTCTGCAGTTTGAAATATGATGCTATGTATTCAGGACCAGAAGATATGTTTCAATTGAAACAACTTTTTTGTGTAAGATTTACATGAGCTGTTATTTCAAACTGAGGTTTATCCGTATCTGACAGAAGATGCGGCAACAATGTAAACTGGATGTGAACATTTGCAGTTAATGTGTTCTTATCCTTCCAACTCTGTCCTATCTCACCAGATACCTCACCAGGTTGTAATGTGTTGCAGTGACGTTGACCAATTCCAATGAAAATCTGTAAAACAGAAATTAAAACAGAATAAAACGATGAGCTCATCTGAGATGGACTAACGGAAGTGGAAAAATGTGCTGTGGTCTGCGTAGTCCACATTTCAAATTGTTTTTGGAAATCATGGACGTCATGTCTTCCGGGCCGAAGAGGAAAAGGACCATCCGGATTGTTATCAGCGGAAAGTTCAAAAGCCAGCATTTGTGATGGTATGTCTGAAGGCATCATTGATGATGAGTTACATACAGGTTTTGGAGCAACATATGCTGCCATCCAACCAACGTCTTTTTTTATGGATGTCCTTGCTTATCTCAGTGCAATGCCAAGCCACATTCTGCATGTGTTATAACACCATGGCTTCCGAGTAAAAGACTGCGAGTACTAGACTAGCCTGCCAGAGGTCCAGACACGTCTCCTGTTGAAAATATATGGCGCATTATGAAGCGCAAAATACAGAGACCCCGGAGTGTTGAGTAACTGAAGTTGTATATCAAGAAA
The DNA here is from genome assembly GCF_024500385.1 of Phyllopteryx taeniolatus. Taxonomy (NCBI): domain Eukaryota; kingdom Metazoa; phylum Chordata; class Actinopteri; order Syngnathiformes; family Syngnathidae; genus Phyllopteryx; species Phyllopteryx taeniolatus. Next base: position 1,207,163 of record NC_084513.1, read on the forward strand.
GAATGGGAAATAATTTCATCTCCGCAGCTTCCACAGTTAGTGTCCTCAGTTCCTAAATGCTTGTTGAGTGTTGTTAAAAGGAAAGGTGATGTAACACAGTGGTAAAAATACCCCTGTCCTAGCTTTTTTGGAACGTGCATCAAATTCAAAATGAGTGAATATTTGCAACAACAAAAAAAACAACAACAACCCAAAGTTCATCAGTTTAAACATTAAATATCTGTTCAATTGAATATAGGTTGAAAAGGATTTTCAAATCATTGTATTCTTTTTATTTACGTTTTACAGAACTTCCCAACTCTGGCTGTCAAACTTTATTGCTAAAATGCATGCATATGTAAATCCGCGTCTGCTGATGCTCAGCTTAGACATTTTGACTTTTCCTCCCTGATTGGTGGCCCTTGTATCCAATTTCGATCCACCAATTGGTGCTAAGGAAGATGGCCTGATAGGTGGTTGGATCCAAGGAATCCTGTTCACCCATCGGGCGCCAGCTACACTTGCTGGTTTCCAGTGAGTTAGAGTCTTTTTGCCTCGTGGTGGCTGGCTGTTATTAAATGTGAGCAGTCAGTCTCCATCCATCCATCTATTCATTCATCCATTTTCTTCCGCTTATCCAAGGTTGGGTCGTGGTGGCAGTAGCTTTTGCAGGGAATCCCAGACTTCGCCTTTGGTCACCGCCCAGCTCACATTGCACCTGACCCCTATGACAACTCCCACAGGTGGTGAGCCCATGGGAAGGGGGACCCACGTTACCCTTTCGGGCTCTGCCCGGCCAGGCCCCATGGGTGCAGGCCCGGCCAAAAGGCGCTCGCCTTCGAGCCCCTCCTCCAGGTCTGGCTCCAGAGGTGGGCCCCAGTGACCCGCGTCCGGGCAACGGAAAACGACATCAGGGTTTTTGGAGCCATGCTTTGTATGGTTCCTCACCTAGGACCTGTTTGCCATGGGTGACCCTACCAAGGGCATAAAGCCCCAGACAACTTTGCGCCTAGGATCATTGGGACACACAAACCCCTCACCACGATAAGGTGACGGCTCAAGGAGGGGCAGTCAGTCTCCATACCTCTCATTTGTATGTATTGCTGCTACAGCTGAGTTGAATTTTGAATTGTCTTTGTTGCTCGCGCTGACAAACGGTATTTGCATGAGTATTTAACTACTCTTGTTAGGGGGTATATTGTTGTGCTGTGTAATTGTGGGCACATGTTGGCCTTTGGCCTGTGGACATTTCTAGTCTTGCTCGAGTTTGGTTGGGATTTGTGTTTTCATATCGTTTATTCTGTAACCATTTTGTATTGTGCTCAAAGTGTAACCTGAGTCAAAGGAAGGCTTCTTTTTATTATAGAAGTTAGTTTTTAGTATTTGGCTGTATGTAATTTGTTTTGGATGCTTGTTTTTCATGTTCGACTGCTGGATATTAATAAAGTACCACCTATGCTCACCATCAACTGTTATTTCAATGTTAGTTCCTTTCTCCTTCACGAGTCGCCAAAAATGCCTTAAAATAACATAGAGGACTCATCGGGGATATACAGTCCAGCTTACAAACCTGTCCTGTGCATGTCGAGTTTGATTATTTTCTCAACGCCCATGGCATCATTTCTGCTTTGAGATCTTAGTAGCAGAGCCATCGCTAGACCAAGTTAAATGTCGCTACAATGTGGCTCTATGGCAAATTGCTGACAACTAACTACAGCATTCTATATGAAAAACAAACTTTTTGTTCAAAGTGTTTGTCCTTTTTTTCATAACATTATATTTTCATCTGGCTTGCGAGATAATTTGGATTGGAAATGCCCTGAATGTCCTGTTTCAAACTATTTTAGTTTTTTAAACAATTAAATGTTTAAAAAAAATTTTTTTTTATGCCTGGCAGTTGTATCGGCTGGATTTCTCATGAATAAGTGACATGTAAATAAGCGTTGCTCTGATTAGATCGCTCATTTTCCCCAATTAAAATATGGAAAACCACTTGGCTCTGATTGGTCTATATCACGGCATCTACTAGTGTCTAGAAACTTGGGGCGGCCAAGCATTTTTAGCGATGTCGCGTCCTTTGATGTCTTACTATCATTGTGAAGCACAATTCACCAAGCACTGGATTGTGTCCCTCTTTCAATGTTGGTGGAACTAAATGTCGTGTTGTGACTCTTCAGTGCAAAAGGATGCCCAGCATAGATGGGTGGCGATCCATTCTGCTCGGGGAAAAGTGTCATATAAGGTGGTTATTGACTTTACTGCTGACTAATGTTTAAACCTTGGTCGGTATCAGTTGGTGGTGCGCACTGCTGAAGCCGCTCGTCAATAAACATCTGAGAATAAATACGAACGAGGCTGATTCATCGTCACAGTTTTCATTTGTCTTTTTGCACAAGTACTCTATGTACATTCACTTTCGATTTTGGACAAATGGAGAGTTGATCAAATCCTGCTCATGTATTCCATTTTGATGTGATGTTGCCTTGGAGTTGAGAAATAAAGCCAGATACTGTAGATCTGAGTAGTAATATGCCGTCATGTGTTTTGAAGTGTTACCATTTAGGACTGCTGATGGCTTTGGTACTTTTGAGTTTCAGAGTGGTTCCATTTATGAGCCTTCACATATCTTGTTGCCAATGCTAATTGCCCCGTTATCCCGAGCTGTGCCGATAGCAAAAGCCTTTATTGACTACTCTGCGTCAACAAGGAAAAGACTTATTGTGTGTATGAGCATGTGAGTATGTGTTGTAAGTGTCTGTTATGGAGAAACACAATGGAAGTAGAACGTGGTCTGTATAAAATGTGACCACAAATAAAACGTAATTCTTTGTCTCAGTTGCTCATTTACAAGTTAAAAAATTGACGACCTGCTAACGTCTGCTCATTAGGAAGCGTTAGTACATAAGGATGTACTGATTCTATATTTGTTGTCAGTCTTGCATAAGATGGCACAAATTCACACAATTAATTTTAAAAATTAGCTACCCAAGTAGAAGACTGCAAAAAGCTACAACCCACGAGACGATTGTAAATTCATTTCCTGTATTTAATATGAAGCACAAGATAAAAAAATATACAATTAAAAAGGTGCAGTCCGAACCTTGACAGCCATATCATGTGGGTGGCAGTAATAAATAATAAATGCATATACAGCATATACGAGATGCAGTGTGTTTACAAAATACAGTATTTTATATATATATATATATATATATATATATATATATATATATATATATATATACACACACACACAGCGGCTGAAATAAATATTTAACACGTCACCATTTTTCTCACTAAATATATTTCCAAAGGCGCTATTTCACCAGATGTTGGGAACAACCCAAGTAATCCATCCATAAATACATACAAACATACAAAGAAAGTAGAACAAATAAGCTCATTAAGTTGTGTGTAATAATGTGAAATGACACAGCGAAAAAGTATTGAACACGCCAACTGGTATTTATTTAATACTTTGGACAAAAACCTCCATCCATCCATCCATTTTCTGAGCCGCTTCTCCTCACTAGGGTCGCGGGCGTGTTGGAGCCTATCCCAGCTGTCATCGGGCAGGAGGCGGGGTACACCCTGAACTGGTTGCCAGCCAATCGCAGGGCACATAGAAACAAACAACCATTCGCACTCACACTCATGCCTACGGGCAATTTAGAGTCTCCAATTAATGCATGTTTTTGGGATGTGGGAGGAAACCGGAGTGCCCGGAGAAAACCCACGCAGGCACGGGGAGAACATGCAAACTCCACACAGGCGGGGCCAGGGATTGAACCCGGGTCCTCAGAACTGTGAGGCTGACGCTCTAACCAGTCGGCCACCGTGCCGCCGACAAAAACCTTTGTTTGCAAAAACAGCTTCAAGACGCCTCCTGTATGGAGAAACTAGTCACATGCATTGCTCTGGTGTGAGTTTGGCCCATTCCTCCACACAAGCAGTCTACAAATTTTTAAGATTCCGTGGACTTCTTTTATGGACCTTGAGTTTCAATTCTTTCCATAAATTTTCGATAGGATTCAAGTAAGGTGATTGGCTGGGCCACTCTAGCAGCTTTATTTTTTTTTCTTTGAACCCAATGGAGAGTTTCCTTGGCAGTATTTTTGGGATAATTATCCTGCTGAAATGTCCACCCTCGTTTCATTTTCATCATCCTCGTAGATGGCAGCAGATATTTGTCAAGAATGTCTTGGTACATTTGCGCATTCATCCTTCCTTCAATAATGTGAAGTTTACCAGTACCATTTGCTGAAAAGCAGCACCCACCATCATGTTCTCACCTCCGAACTTCACTGTTGGTATGGTGTTTTTATGTGCAGTGTCATTTCTCCTCCAAATGTGGGGTGCATTATGGCACCCAAACAGTTCAATTTTGCTCTCATCCGACCACACTATATTCTCCCAGTATCTAACTGGCTTGTCCAAATGTTGTTCAGCAAACTTTAAACGAGCTTTGACATGCTTTTTTCCCAGCAATGGGGTCTTGTGTGGTAAGCGTGTATACAGGCCATGGTGGCAGAGTGCATTACTCACTGTTTTCTCTGTGACAACCATACCTGCTAATTCCAGGTCTTTTTGAAGCTCTCCACAGGTGGTCCTTGGCTTGTGGACAACTCTTCTGATTATTCTTTGCACTCCTCTGTCAGAAATCTTGCACGGAACACCTGATCGAGGCAAATTTATGGTGGTATGATTGGCTTTCCACTTACGTATTATGGCCAAAACTGTGCTCACTGGAACATCCAGAAGCTTACATATGTGCCTGTAACCATTGTCATCGTTATGTTTTGCAACAGTTAGTTTGTGATGGTCTTGAGACAGCTCTCTGCTCTCACCCATCATGAGATGCGTTTTGACTCACACCTTGGCAATGAGACCTTTTGTAGGCCATCAGTTAGGACTGAACCAGGCTGATATTCATTAGCACTGACAAGGGCTGGCTTGCTGTTTGATTATAGATAGATTTTAGGGGTTGTCTTGGCTTTCCATGTGTTTTTGCACGGGCCGCGGGCGTACTGGAGCCTATCCCAGCAGGAGGCGGTGTACACCCTGAACTGGTTGCCAGCCAATCGCAGGGCACATACAAACAAACAACCATCCGCAGTCACATTCACACCTCCGGGAAATTTAGAGTCTTCAATTAACCGACCATGCATGTTTTTGGGATGTGGGAGGAAACCGGAGTGCCCGGAGAAAACTCACGCAGGCACTGGGAGAAAATGCAAACTCCACACAGGCGGGGCCGGGGATTGAACCCCGGTCCTCAGAACTGTGAGGCAGACGCTCTCACCAGTCGGCTACCGTGCCGCCCGGCCAATAATAGTAATCGCAATTATTTTGATCAATATTGTAATCACGATTATTAGTCACTATTATTCTTCATGTTAGAGAAAAATCTTTATTTTTATCGCACTATATATATGCAATCAGGTCTTCTTCTTTTCCTTTCGGCTTGTCCCGTTAGGGGTCGCCATAGCGCGTCATCCTTTTCCATGTAAGATATATATGCAATCAGGTAATTGTACATTTTGTAGTTTGCATTTTTTCCCCTTAAAAGATAACATTTTTCTTCAGTTACGTTATATAGGTTAATATAAGTCGAACCCCAAACCTCAGAACTGTGAGGCAGGAGTGCTAACCACCGGTGCTTGCGCTCACATTTTTCAATCTTTCTTTTTTTTTTTTTAAACATTGGTGTATATGTTTAAAAACATATGAATGCCTCGTATGATGAAAATTATAATGTAATCTGAGAGAAAAGGCAACATTTTAATGTTGTAGGTATTGTGTCCATGCAAGAATTGTATCAAATGCCACAAACTTATTATTCATTATACTATATTTGACCCTTACAGCTTCATCTTTTCTGGACTCTTCTAAATTGACCGGAGAGGGATTGCTTGGCTTGTGGAAAATACAGTACTAAAACATTTTGTGGTTTGTCCTTGAGTGTTATGTTCTGCTGACCTCCATCTCACCTAATGAACGATGAAGTCAGAAGTGTAATTGTTGGCAAATACAGTCATGAGGAAGAAGAGCTGCGGAGCAGCTAATGGAAATGACTACGTCTTGATTGGTCACATGCAAATAATCTGTGCAGCATGTTGCTCTCTCCGAAAATTGCCAAACCTTTCCGGAGTTGTTCCGTTTTTGAGAGAGAAAAGCAACACAATCAGCCACAAATCAGGGGAGGTCAAGTGTGGGAGAAACAAACGCAGGGAAAAAAGTACTATGCAAAAGAGTCAAACTCATGTTGAAATTGTCACCAGCTACTCGCAACTTGCTTGCTAAACTTACAGGAGTTTTATCATTTCTGTAGTACATTGTCATACTATTATTATCATTTCAACTTGATGGGTTTAGTCAAAAAAAAAAATAATAAAAAAATAAATCCGGCCTCTCCTGTGTGGAATTTGCATGTTCTCCCCATGCCTGCGTGGCTACTCTGGTTTCCTCCCACATCTCAAAAACATGTATAGTAGGTTAATTGAGGACTCTAAAATTGCCCGTAGGTGTGAATGTGAGTGCAAGTGGTTGTTTGTTTGTATGTGCCCTGCGATTGGCTGGCAACCAGTTCAGGGTGTACCCCGCCTCCTGCCCGATGATAGCTGGGATAGGCTCCAGCACGCCCGCGACCCTAGTGAGGAGAAGCGGCTCGGAAAATGCACGGATGGATAATAAAACAGACAGATTTCATGCTGATCTGCATTTTCAATGCTGAACTGAAATATACACCAGATATGAGTTTATATTGATTTACTGTATATTGAAATGCATTAGTGGCACGGTGGACGCCTGCCTCACAGTTCTGACGTCCCAGGTTCAAATCTGGCCTCGGCTGTGTGGAGTTTGCATGTTCTCCTCGTCCCTGCGTGGGTTTTCTCCGGGTACTCCGGTTTCCTCCCACATCCCAAAAACGTGCATGGTAGGCTAATTGAAGACTCTAAATTGTCCGTCGGTGTGAATGCGAGTGTGAATGATTGTTTCTTTATGTGTGCCCTGCGATTGGGTGGCGACCATTTCAGGGTGGACCCCGGACAATCACCATAGTACTAAACACATTAGTAAAGCTACATGAACATAATTAGCACAAAAGTTAAGCGTTTGAGCCTCCGTTAATGTATCAGCACACCACTCAGCTCCGCCAGCCCCAAAGGATAACTTTTCATGTGATTTGCTTTTTCTTTGGCTTTTTATAGCTTTTTTTAATGAATAAGCTGTCAGGTGTGATATGTGGACTCACATTCAAAGCAGTCAGACTCCAGCATCGGAGTATCTACGCCAGTTGTGAACTCTCAGAGATAAGGCGTTTTATTGCATGTTTGATGTTAACTTTTTCTTGAAGATTGGATGATTATGAAAACGAAAAAGAAAAGTGCATCTGTGGCATGTTCGTCACGTGTCATTAAGTAAAGCGGTTGACTGATTTTTACGTTTGTATGATAGTTAAAACGGCGGCAAGGTGGCCGACTGGTTAACGCGTCAGCCTCACAGTTCTGAGGAGCAGGGTTCAATCCCCGGTCCCGCCTGTGTGGAGTTTGCATGGTCTCCCCGTACCTGTGTGGATTTTCTCCGGGCACTCCGTTTTCCTCCCACATCCCAAAAACACGCATTAATTGGGGACTCTAAATTGCCCGTAGGTGTGATTGTGAGTGCGAATGTTGTTTGTTTGTATGTGCCCTGCGATTGGCTGGCAACCAGTTCAGGGTGTCCCCTACCTCCTGACCGATGATAGCTGGGATAGGCTCCAGCACGCCCGCGACCCTAGTGAGGAGAAGCGGCTCAGAAAATGGATGGATGGATGATAGTTAAAAGAGTTTAAAAATGATACTTAGCTGCCTATTGGGTAAATAAAGGTGTCATGACGAAAAGTTTGACTTTTGAAATTATTTTTCAAGAAAGTATAGACCGCATTTCTGGGATTTTTTGAAATTATTATTATGGAATGGAATTTTCATAGATAGTAGTGACTATTCCTTGAAGATTAGTTTGGTTGGAAACTGTTGTTACCATCTAGCAAAGGCTGAAATGAGCTTCCAGGATCGTTCCAGCGTGGTAGCGTAGAGGGGAAGAAAGACTACTTTTTGATTCTTTAATGAATTTTGGATGAGCGTCATTAAAGCATCAAACGGTGAGACGACATTGCGAGAATACCTCGAAGATCACAATATAATTGCACCCTCCTCAACCTGCTCATATCCTGTATTGTAATGTTTCCACTCACACTCACTGTTCTATTAATACGCTACGTCCAGCCGGGTTCTGTCCGCTCAATTGCTGCCTGACACATATGTTCCTCTGCATGTGTGTGTTGGCTCAGGTTGACTGTGCTTTTATTCTAAATCCAATGCAGGATGAGAAAGAAAGGAAGCCAAGACAAAAAATGTAGGAAAATGGCATGACAACACAAAGACACACAAAAGAAGGCGACAGATAGAAGCAGCGCTGAATTGGGACCTGCTGATTCATTTCGTTCCTTCATTCCACCAGCAATTCCTTGAAAATGAATGCAAATTGGTTGGTTTCAAATGCACAATGACACACCAGTGCTGCAGTACACACAGACACACATGCACGCACACATGCACTCACACACACACACACACACACGCCACAACGGTTACACTCCCTCGACACTTCTAATGCACCATATTAACATCACATTAATGTTATATACACCTTTTATCTACATCATATTTTATGGTCTGTGCACCCCACGTTTTCCTCATATTTAATGTCGATACATCTCATTTCGTTGGCACAATATTAATCAAAATTTTAATAGATGTCCATCCATCCATTTTCTATATGATTTATCATGGGCATTTCTAGCCCATTTTTGGGGGCGCTCACGCACACCTAAGATGCACTCGAGCGCTCCTATGAGAGATAAAAAAAATAAAAATAATTATGTGGTTTATAAACAACCTCACTCCACACAGGAAGATCAAGAGCTGACATTTAAAACCCAGAGTCCCAGAATTGTGAGGCAGACATGGTAACCACTATGTGACTACATTGTATGTCACTGCGCTTTCCCATGATGGACCTAATTTACATAATATTTCATGATCTGTATTGTCATGTTCTGCACCTGTACATACAATGAATCACATATAGCAACCAAGGGTATTCAGAGCGCAGTTTGGGCTAAGACCCAGGAGGACAAGCAGTTCTTGTGCATGTGAGTATTTGTTGTTGTTGTTGTAGCCATCACTTTTCATTTCATTTTGCCCATTAAAAACATGTATTATCTTCTCATGTTTGTCACCTCCACAAAAGCACCAAACTGCCACTGTCCTTTGTACACACGTATACATGCACGCAGTCTAGGTTTAACCATTGCGTCTTTGTTTTTTTCTTCCTCTCCACAGACAGCTGCTGTCTGCACACTGAAAGTGGATCTAGTGGGCGAGAGACATAGAAACAAACAGAGCGAGAGAGAGAGAAAGAGAGAGAGTGAGAGTTTCATCTGATAGCTGCAACACGTGTTCCATGTTTTAATGTTCACTTCCTCTAGGAAGGCACCTATATGGCATCCTCTTGACTTCTTACTTTGCGGCGTACTCAAGCTCACGTGTTTCAACAGTGCTTGCTCGTGTATGTGTTTAAAAGTATATACTCATATTCTGTGCAGGTGTTCATAGATGATGCGACAAAAATGACTGCCGGGGATATAATGCATGTTGCGTGACTTATTTATTTCATGATACAGCTGCATTTATCTCGTTCATTCCGAGGATAAAATGTTGAATACTGACGCTGTGGGAGTACTCTGTTATATTTGTGTGTGTGTGTTGTGCTGAGTCAGCAGCATCCAGATGGCATCTCTGTGTGTGGTTGAAGCGTCGCATAAATGACTTCACCCTGCACCTTCAAAACACCACACTGCAACCATCCGCTATTCAAGCTTTAATGTGATTGGCTCAAGAATGACTCACACGCTGTCAATGGAAAAGAAGAGAGGAGCCACATATGTGTGATGCAAAAACACACACAATGTCGTTGTTGGTTTATGGCGCCGCTGAGAGTTGTGTTGTCGGAGCTCTGCATTTATGGAAGCGTGTTACTGGGGAATAACGGCAACCTTGAGGGTTTAATAGGAGGAAGAGACCATTGTTATTATCTTTGTTGCAATGGAAACACAAGGCAGTGCCAACCTGACACAGGATAGATAGATTGAGAGACAGATAAAGAAGTGTAAATGTGTGTGTCCCCAGCCACACGCTACTCTTGATACAAATACACAGCTCAACCTCTGACCACCTTACATCATCGCTAGCGATATGATTTTGGCACTGAGTCAAACGGCCTCACGCAAACGGGAATATCTGTGCAGTATGAAGAAAAAGGAGCGGAGTGTAAACGCAACTTGCAGCCTCTTCCAAGGCCTTCGGATCAAGGCAAATAATAAGATATAATAACAAGCCCAAATTATGTAAAGATAATCAAATAAATACTTGAAATTGTTTAAATTGTGGGCCCTGAATCGATAATCTATGAAAGTTTAACTTTTTGAATGGAAGTATGGAAATAAATAAATGTTTTCTACTTTTGTGAAAGGGGTCTGTAATAAATCAGACTGCTCAAACTATTCCACTTTAGCAAAAAGGAAACACTTAAGATAATATTGAAAACAAAGCACAAAAAGAAAGGAAATTTGTGGTTGGTAGATTATTTCTTTCTTGTAACAGTGTTTCTGAGGCACGTATAAATCTCATACCATTGGAAAACCTGTTTATTTCCCTTTTTAAATAGGACCATACTTATACACATGAAAAATCCAAATCCTCTCTGACATTGCCAAACAGCTTACTTTGCTGTTGCTATTGACTCTTGTTTTTAGCTTCATGTACCCCAAAGTCATCATGGGCCCCTGCTACGGTGGTCAGTAGCTTGCACCAAATAACACAATGACATGTAATTGTGAACAAAGACCTTTCCTTCTTTCTTACCAGTCAAACCGCCACGGTGTAGCGCCAACTACTGGCAAGGAGGATTTACTCGATGTCACATTTTTAAAATTTTTTTTTTTGGCCTTAAGTATCGGTGGCTGGTATTGACAGCCTTCACGAGTACCCAATACCTTGAAATAAGGCCGATATCGGGCTGATACCGATACCTGGTGGTGTCGGTACTTTCCCATCCCTAAAAAATACGATTGATTCCATAGCATACTGTATATCACTGATAACATAGATCGATACCATACTGGTTTTCATTGTTTCTGCAGTGTGTTTGTGACCTGGGTGCGATGCCTGGCAAGCACTTAAGCGTTATAAAGGACTATTTCTCTTGGTGTGTGTCATGCGCGTGTATGTGTGAGATCAGTGTGTGGTTTGTGTTATGTAGAAGAGTGATGGATGTGGTTTTCCTCTGCAGCTCTGCAGGGAAAACTGGAGCCAAAACCATTAATGTGCATGCGTGCGTGCTTGTGTGTGTGTGTGTGTGAGACAGGAAATATTCACACTGAGCTTGGAGCATTGAAGTACGCGCACGTTAGTAATATGTTATAATATTTAACATACGAATTTTTCCGCATGGAGGTATCCATTTGGTTTCTTGGGATTAAAATCACTGTCATCACCATGGTGGAATTCTGATTCATTATCATGCAAAAATGTACACTAAATACCTCCTATTGCTTTGAATTTCACCACATGGAAACTAATGTCATCTGTGAATTGATTTAGAGGCATATGCACTCACTTATTTAAGTCATTGACCGATATGAGAAGGTCAAAACCAAACCATGCATAGACATGCCTCTCTGACAGTGTCAATCAAAAGTATTGCATTGGATCTCACAAAAAGGTTTGGTTCGTTTACCTAATGAACAGGCCGGTGAGAGTAGCTCAAGTTTACGTTTGTCAACACTTAACAACTGGGAACTACCATTAAAACCTACTTTGCAGCAATGCATTAGCAGTAGCACATGGCACAACACACAGTTCTGCGTAAGGTGGAACCTCTGAAGTTTAATTTCCAAAATTCACTTGCGCACTGCCTTCATCATCTAGACTGAAGATTCTATTTTTGTGATTGTCGTAAATCCAGCAATGCACGTGGCGCAACTCTGCAAGGAGGGCCGGCATAAGGAAGCGTATTTAAAACTCGGATGTTTGCGCTGGTGTTTGCCTGTTCACAGCTGACTTCAATCCTGTCCAAATGAAGTGGTTCCTCTCATTACCTTAAATGCAGTTTGAATGGTGCACAAATAGGGCTCTATTTTCTAGGCTTTACACGATCAGTGTTTTTGGGGCCGATCACCGATCAGCGAGTTGAAAAAAAGATAACCGATCACCGATCCGATCACAAGATGGAGGAATGTGTCTATTTAAGTGACCTGTTCATTTACTGCATATACTTGTTTTCTTAATTGCTCAAAAAATTATATTTATAATAAATAATATACCTTTGTTCATCTATTTTATCTATTTAAAAATTGATAAATGGTCTTCTATTAGATGGCAGGAAGTAAATACAGTAATTAATGTATCCACTTTTTGTGATATTTTCCTTTGTTGGTGTTCTGTGAGATTTTTAAATTGTAAAATATGTTCCTTGGCTCCATAAAGGGTGAAAATCACTGCTCTAGTCAGATCGTGTATTCTAATCAATCAGGTCAAACCAACATTACATGACAGAAATAATGCTAACATACTGTAATTAAATTACTTTATTTTTAATTAAATTACAACCCCAATTCCAATGAAGTTGGGACATTGTGTTAAACATAAATAAAAACAGAATACAATGATTTGCAAATCATGTTCAACCTATGTGTTCACTGTGATGGGTTAAATGCAGAGAATATTGTTCATGACAATAAAATGATTATTCTTCTTCTTCTATATTTAATTGAATACACTACAAACACGGCGGCACGGTGGCCGACTGTTTAGAGCGTCAGCCTCACAGTTCTGAGGACCAGAGATCAATCCCCGGCCCCGTCTGTGTGGAGTTTGCATGTTCTTCCCGTGCCAGCGTGGGTTTTCTCCGGGCACTCCGGTTTCCTCCCACATCTCAAAAACATGCATGAATTGGAGACTCTAAATTGCTCATAGGTGTGAATGTGAGTGCGAATGGTTGTTTGTTTGTATGTGCCCTGCGATTGGCTGGCAACCAGTTCAGGGTGTACCCCGCCTCCTGCCCGATGATTGCTGGGATAGGCTCCAGCACGCCCGCGACCCTAGTGAGGATAAGCGGCTCACAAAATGGATGGATGGACACTACAAACACAAGATATTTATTGTTCAAACTGATAAACTTTATTGTTTTTTTACCAAATAATCATCAACTTAGAATTTTATTGCTGCAACACGTTCCAAAAAAGCTGGGACAGGGTCATGTTTCCCACTGTGGTACATCACCTTTTCTTTTAACAACATTCAATAAATGTTTGGGAACTGAGGACGCTAATTGTTGAAGCTTTGTAGGTGGAATTATTTCCCATTCTTGCTTGATGTACAGCTTCAGCTGTTCAACAGTCCGGGGTCTCCGTTGTCGTATTTTACGCTTCTTAATGCGCCACACATTCTTAATGGGAGACAGGTCTGGACTGCAGGCAGGCCAGTCTAGTACCCGCACCGCACTCTTTTACTACGAAGCCACGCTGTTGTAACGCGTGCAAGAATGTGGTTTGGAATTGTCTTGCTGAAATAAGTAGGGGCGTCCATGAAAAAGACGTTGCTTGGTTGGCAGCATATGTTTCTCCAAAACCTGTATGTACCTTTCAGCATTAATGATGCCTTCACAGATGTGTAAGTTACCAATGCCATTGGCACTAACAGCCCCATACCATCACAGATGCTGGCTTTTGAACTTTGCGGATGGTTCTTTTCCTCTTTGGCCCAGAGGACACAACGTCCACAATTTCCAAAAACAATTTGAAATGTGGACTTGTCGGACCACAGAACACTTTTCCACTTTGCATCAGTCCAGTTTCTGGGTGTTGTTGATAAATGGCTTTTGCTTTGCATAGTAGAGTTTCAAGTTGCACTTACGGATGGAGCACCCAACTGTATTCACTGACATTGGTTTTCTGAAGTGTTCCTGAGCCCATGTGGTGATATCCTTTACACATTGATGTTGGTTTTTGATGCAGTGAAGTATCGAAGGTCACGGGCATTCAATGTTGGTTTTTGGCCTTGCTGCTTACATGCAGTGATTTCTCCAGAATCTCTGAACCTTTCTATGATATTATGGACCGTAGAGGATGAAATCCCTAAATTCCTTGCAACTGTATGTTGAGGAACATTGTCCTTAAACTGTTCGACTATTTTCTCACGCACTTGTTCACAAAGAGTTGCACCTTGCTCCATCTTTGCTTGTTAATGACTGAGCAATTCAGGGAAGCTCCTTTTATACCCAATCATGGCACCCACCTGTTCCCAATTAGCCTGTTCACCTGTGGGATGTTCCAAAGAGGTGTTTGATGAGCATTCCTCAACTTTCTCAGTCTTTTTTGCCACCTGGCCCAGCTTTTTTTGGAACGTGTTGCAGCCATAAAATTTGAAGTTAATGATTATTTGCTAAAAACAATAAAGTTTATCAGTTTAAACAATAAATATCTTGCCTTTGTGGTGTATTCAATTAAATATAGGTTGAACATGATTTGCAAATCATTGTATTCTGTTTTTATTTATGTTTAACACAACGTCCCAATTTCATTGGAATTGGGGTTGTACTTCACCCACACCGAAACTTTAGAGCATGATTCGACAGAACGGCGGCATGTTTACGTCCAACCGTTCGTGGTACGACTACATAACGTTACAGAGGCTACATAACGTTTTGTTGCCTGCTTGCTTCATATTCAAAGTACCGGAACATACCTCAAGCAAGTCTTAAACGAACATCCTCTCCAGTCCTGAGCACCGGTGACCACCAACACACCTTATTCCGGATTTTGTCCTTATAATACAAAATCGGCGCGGTCCACTCTCGTTGTCGTCGCTACGGTAACGAGTGTATCCGGTCAAATTTGAGTTGGCAAAATCAAACCCACTGATCGTAAAAAACGGGATGTGGTGGTATCGGAATACAAGATTTTATTGCAGTCACATGCAATCTTGAAAGAGCAAATTTGTCTTGTAGTCTGATCCGGGCATTACGTGTTGTCTGTCTCAGACGTGTTGTCAGACGTGTTGTCTGTTCCACACCCCCGAGCCCTGCCAAAAGAAGCGAGAAAGTGCCTCCTACCAAAAAAAGTTTGCAATTGCCGATAGATGCCTACAAGATGGTGGCAAAGGACAACTTTTGTCTAAATGAACTTTCTCAACTCACTACAACAAAGTTCCGTGGCACCAATATGCCAGATGTATTATAATAAATGTATTGCTGTACCTGAGCACAAAAACAGACAATAGGTGAGTTTTTCAGCGAATAACGGAGTATACGTTTTTTGAAAAAAATCTATGAGTCGGAAATAGTGAATATGCGGGGGAACACTCTGCATTCATTTTTGATTGGATTATTTCTATTTCCATTTTTTACTTTGTAAAAATTGTTGTCAATTCTAGACAAATTGAATGGAATTATGTTAAACAGTACAGTGCAGGCATCAAACCTGGGGGCCAGATCCGGCCCGGCACATTATTTTATGTGGCCCGCCAAAGCAAATTGTGTGCGTCGATTGAATGTTTCATGCTAGAACACCAAAATTGCAAATTGTCTTCACTTTTAATAACGTTGAGCTGTTGGACACATTTTTTCTTACCAATCCCCCCTTTTAAAACAAATTGAAAAATAGTTGAACAAACATTTTTATTACTCGCGTCTCATTTCAAAACTAGTTATTCATCAATTTGTTGTGTATATGTAATAATATGAGACGATCATACAATCATATGGGTTCACAGTCATAATGGCCCTCAGAGGGAAAGAATAACTACGATGTGGCCTGCAACAAAAAATAGTTTGACACCCTGCAAAGGTTCCAATGAATATATAGGAAGATGGTAGTGAAAGTGCGTTAATATTGTCTGTAATGATAAGTATTCCAATTGTGTTGTTATCAATAATTTACAGTTGTTCTGCTATGTGTGTGTCGTCTGAGCTACTAGATTATTGTGCTCCAAGGGACCTCCCAGGGGAGGCTAGGAACAGCTGTGCCGTCACATGCATCACAGTCTGCTACTTCAACTCTAAGTTATATATCCTGTACATATACAGTATATGCAGTAAATATGTATTATATGTATATAATATGTATATGTTAACTAGCAGCACAGCGCTCCAAGTGACACTTTAGGTTTTACATATGGAATGATAGTTTCATGGTGAACATAATAGGTGACACAATTTTGCATTCTTGCACATCAAGAGTCTCTGATTCAGTAGGCTACCTCCTTTCAACACAAGTTCTGGCAGCCGGTTGTCGTGGCAGCTGTTTCCAGGCTGTGTGCTGCCTCACCTGTCGCCCTCTAAAGACATGTAGACACACGCACGCACACACGCACGCACACACGCATGCGCGCGGGCACACACACACACACACACACACACACGCACACATCTATATATATATACAGTCTAACAGGGGGTGATGGTATTTGTCTTAAGTGCACCAGCCAAAATGTTGACATGACCAGACACACACATGCACACACCTGTAATTTAGGAGTCCAAGCGTCATCAGTGTGCTGATGTTATTTTGTGAGAACAATTTAAAAGCTGGTGATGCTGATGCATTATGGGTAAGACGCATTGTGAGTCCTCCTACCAGTAAGCCTGGGTTATCATTTGGTGTGTGTGTGTGTGTGTGTGTGTGTGTGTGTGTGTGCGTGTGTGAGGTGGGGGTGTCAGTGTTAATGGCTCTAGCAGGACTGCATGTCAACCTTTAACATGGTCATGTCTGGAAACATTGAGTGAGTGCAAGTGTGTGTGTGTGTGTGTGTGTGTGTATATGCGTTTACGAATGCATGTGTGTGTGTGTAGTAGCAGCGACCGTGACCTTACCCTGCAGTTTGTCGTGTGAATAGTCGGCGATAACATAAATCCCCCTGCCTCAAACACATAACACAACGCACACCCGCATATGCTGTATACTCCCCACCAAGGCCACAATATTAGGTACACTAGGACAAGCTAATGACCTCAAATAGTCAGAATAATTAGTCTTGGTGCTCTACCAGTCACAGTTCTGATTTTAATGTGCCTTGACTGAAGCAGACATAATCTGTATTCCTTCGTTTCCTCCTCTACTGGCATGTAAATGAGGTGAGAGTGAATGTTTATTTGGACCAGTAATTCATTCACGCTTATTAGACTTCATTCACTCAGTGTTTTTGTGCTAACTGGAGAAAGTCAAAGAGTTCCAGTTTCTCTTTTTTGCTTGTTTCTAAGTGGTATTTGTGAGTCTGAAGGCTAAAAAGAACCACAGAAAATACAGATTTTTGTCTTTTATGGTTAGGGTTGGGAATCGATTCCGGTTCCGATTCCGGTTCCGATTCCGGTTCCTTATTTCTAAACGATTCTCGATTCCGATTGTTTTAGGGAGCTGGGTCAAAAATGTTTTCATAGTTTAAATAAATGGTGTCCAAATTATGAACATCCATTTTCTTAGTAGCCAGCAGCATAGACTAAAATGAACAATTGACTCGGGGTCCTTTAGTGTCGATATCAAACCTATAAACTAAAACGCAATGTGTGTGGAACTAACCCAACTGACTTCCATCCATCCATTTTCCAAGCCGCTTATCCTCACAAGGGAATGCTGGAGACTATCCCAGCTATCCTGAACTGGTTGCCAGCCAATCGCAGGGCACACATAAACAAACAACCATTCGCATTCACATTCACATCTAGGGGCAATTTAGAGACTTCAATTTACCTACCATGCATGTTTTTGGGATGTGGGAGGAAACCGGCGTGCCCGCAGAAAACCCACGCAGGGACGGGGAGAACATGCAAACTCCACACAGGAGGGGCCGGGGATTGAACCCCGGTCCTCAGAACTGTGAGGCAGACGCTCTAACCAGTTTCACACTGTGCCGCCCCCAACTGACTTAATATTCATTAATTCAGCAAAAATATAGCATTGTTAAAATAGTTATTTGGGACTGTTTCATCACGTCAAATGGTTTATGTGCAAGTTTTAACTTGGCTTCCTGTTTTAAGCTTGTAGCCTTTTATTTTGAAGGGTACGTGCCGGACCTCAGCATTTTGACATGAAAAGTAACTTCACACAGCACCGATGATCTATTATTATTATTTTTTTTTTATGGATGGAACCAAATGGTATAAAACGCCGCTTCCTTTCCCGATTTTCACCGATGAGGCACAAGGTTTGTGTTTGTGATACTGTGAGACAACATTTATGTGAATTTTGACACGATTCATTGTGATGTAAAGTTGATACGGTAAAGTTTTAGCTCAATGTTAAGCTTTTTTTTCTGTCATCAGCGCTTACGTTGGTTTGAAGACTAAAATAAACGCTAAAACCCATCAGTGCAAAAGTGCAACCAGCCCTTTACCTTGTGAGCTGTCTCAATGTTGGCATAGACGTATTTTATTCTTTCACTCACCCAATTGACTGAGAGTTGACTTCACTGTGATTCGGAGTGCGTCAGACGCTACACATCGTGAAAGCCTCCTTTACACAATATGATCTTATTCCAAGTGTTGCGCTGAGGTGGCTGGTTATTTGTCTTAACAAAGTTAAGTTTGTTTCTGGCGGCACGGTGACCGACTGGTTAGAGTGTCAGCCTCACAGTTCTGAGGAGCGGGGTTCAATCCCCGGTCCCGCCTGTGTGGAGTTTGCATGTTCTCCCCGTGCCTGTGTGGGTTTTCTCCGGGCACTCCGGTTTCCTCCCACATCCCAAAAACATGCATTAATTGGGGACTCTAAATTGCCCATAGGTGTGAATGTGAGTGCGAATGTTGTTTGTTTGTATGTGCCCTGCGATTGGCTGGCAACCAGTTCAGGGTGTACCCCGCCTCCTGCCTGATGACAGCTGGGATAGGCTCCAGCACGCCCGCGACCCTAGTGAGGAGAAGCGGCTCAGAAAATGGATGGAGGGAAAGTTAATACACACTTTTGTTCGCCGCCGCTGTTGGGCACAAGCACGTCTTCGTTTGTTTGTTTTTGCCGCGTCTTCTTCAGGTGGGTGGACTGTAGGTATCAAAGCTGGGAACCAAAATGTTTAAATTTGAACGATTCCTGGAGAACCGGAACGTTAGTCCCGGTTCCAATCGGTTCTCGTTATTTATGGTACACTTAAAGCGGCACGGTGGACGACTGGTTAGCACATCTACCTCACAGTTCTGAGGACCTGGGTTCAAATCTCGCCTCGCCTGTGTGGAGTTTACATGTTCTTCCCATGCCTGCATTGGTTTTCTCCGGGTACTCCGGTTTCCTCCCACGTCCCAAAAACATGCATGTTAGGTTAATTGAGGACTCTAAAATTGCCCGAAGGTGTGAATGTGAGTGCGAATGTTTGTTTTTATATATGTGCCCTGGGTTTGGCTGGCGACCAGTTCAGGGTGTACCCCGCCTGTCACCCAAAGATAGCTGGAATAGGCTCCAGCACGCCCGTGACCCTAGTGAGGATAAGCAGTACGCAAAATGGATGGATGGGTGTACTTAAAGATGAAAAGTATGTGAAGGTTTCCAAAATATACTGCAATCAATTCAGTACCAGTTTCTGAGACCCTCCCTTTAGGATACTAGGCAGAGTGTAAGGGTAGTTAAAAGGACGGATGTCGACACACTGCAATGGATTGATGGGCGAACAGAGAAAGCTCATTTGCAGGTTGTGAAGATGACAAAAACAAATGCTTGTCATCTTGTAATAAACACGTCAAGAAAAAAGATGTCCTAACTTGTTCGTAACTTCTTCGCCTTAAGGCTGCCGCACACGGAGCAATATGTTTGAACCTAGCTGAACTGTCACTCAGTGTACAGGGTTCCATAAATATTTTCATGAGTGACTGATCACCCTGGCCACTGGTTTTGCGGCAATTCATGGCACCGCAACGTCGCTGATTAGAGCCGATCAAAATGCACATAAGCTTTCATAAGTTTTCATAAGCTTTCAAAAATACATTTCCGGGTTTTAAGCCAACGAGACAGAGAACAGGTGTTGTGCCACTCCCAAGCCTTACAAATACAGAATATAAAGTATCAAATACTGCGATTGGCTGGCAACCAGTTCAGGGTGTACCCTGCCTCCTGCGCGAAGACAGCTGGGATAGGCTCCAGCACGCCCGCGACCCTAGTGAGGAGAAGCGGCTCAGAAAATGGATGGATGGATGGAAGTATCAAATATAGTTCTTTCATATAAATACTTGGGGTTATTTATATTTATATATGTATTTATAATTTATATAGGGCTTTCACTATCGAATCCTTTTAGAATTCATGATCCTATAGATATTTCGTCCACTAACTGAGTAATAGCCCCCCCCCCCCATAATCTGGTAATCACATGTATAGCATACAAACGTTTACATACTAATGTTTACATAGGTGTTCCAACCTGGATACACAAGACACTGTCATATACTGCCCTGCAGTTCCATTATTGGTGCTAGGAGGACGCTTTGTATCCTCTAACCCCCCCCTCCCCCTATTTTCAGCACCTGTCTTCAATTAGCCTCATCACCACCGGTTTATATAAGCCTACCTGTTCCCGGAAATCCTCGCCTAAGTATTGCTGCCTCTCCTAGCGGTACCACGGCCCGCCTTATGTCAAGTAAGCTATACTGTTCCTCGCTTCCCTTGTTAACTCTTGTGTCTCCTCGTTCCCAGTGCTCCCCTGTGTTCCTGACCCATGTCATTCCTGCAACCAAGCCAGCCGCCTGTTCTGTCCACTGCCTGCTCATAAACTGTTCATCATTTAACATCTGCCTCCTCCTGCTCTTTGGTCCAACTACTCCCCACACGTGACAGAATACTTAGGCCACTATGGACCCAGCAACTCCGGAGACTCTGATGAACGCACAAACCCTCCAAGGCACCCACATTGGACGACAGGACAACAGCGGAATATTCCATTGAGTTCCGGCTATTGGCAGGTGAATGCGGGTGGGACGACGTGGCGCTTGGGGGGATTTTTGCAAATGGCCTCTCCAAACAACTCAAGGATGAGCTAGCGGTCCGGGACGAATCCTCCTCTCTTGAGGATCTCATCACCCTGTCCATTCGGCTTGATAACCGACTGCGAGAGAGAGCACGAGAGAGGAGGGTCCGCGTATGTAAGAATCCTTCCACTCAGAGAACCACGCCGTCGGCTTCTCACCCACCTCCCACACCGTCTCCTGCACTTCCGTCACTCCCCGTAGCTACCAGAGAGCCAACTGGTAAAACGCGTCTAGACCCACAGGAGCGTCAGCGTCGAGTCATCCAGCGGCTGTGTATCTACTGCGGTCAATCCGGTCACTTTATTTCCTCATGCCCCCTCAAAAAACCAGGCTCACTGCGACGTGGTGAGCTAAACCTCCATTCCCTCAAGCTCTCCCTCTCGCATGACCGTTCCCGCTTGCATTATAGTTTCTGCTCAGAACACTGCCATTACTGCCCATATAGATTCCGGTGCCGATGACAACTTCATTCATGAAGCAATAATTTACCCGCTCCAAAGCCCTCTCCAACCACTTCCGTCCCTGAAGAAATTCACAGCCCTGGATGCCCGAATCATCTCCCCGTTAGCCACCAAACAGTGCCATTCACCTTGCTCATTTCGGGTAATCACTGTGAGAATGTCTCACTTTTTGTTATCCCTTCCCCTGATACCCCATTAGTCCTCGGAATTCCCCGGCTCAAAAAACACAACCCCACCATCGACTGGACACACTTAGCCATCACCGGCTGGAGCCCTCACTACCACTCACACTGCCTGCTCTCAGCTAGCTCAGCTATACCGCCCTCTGATAAATTGCCACCCTCTTCCACGCCTGTTGACCTCTCCCGAGTCCCTGAAGAATACCATGATCTCTCTCTGGTGTTCAGCAAAGACCTGCCCATTTCTCTACCCCCCAACGCCCGTATGACTGCGCAATTAATCTGCTGCCGGGGGCCTCTCTTCCCTCCAGCCGTCTCTATAACCTTTCCCGACCTGAGAAAAAGGCAATGGAGGACTATATCCGTGACTCTCTGACTTCCGGACTCATACGACCTTCCTCTTCTCCAGTAGGGGCTGGCTTCGTTTTTGTTGAAAAGAAAGACACCACTCTTCGCCCATGTATCGACTACCGTGGTCTCAATGACATCACCGTCAAAAATAAATCTCCGCTTCCCCTCATCGTCCCCTCGTTTGTACCCCTGTGCGACGCCCGGATGTTCACCAATTTGGATTTACGGAACGCCTACCACCTCATCGGTATTTGAGAGGGGATGAATGGAAAACCGCTTTCAACACCCGGTTTGTTTTTGTCTATTTGGATGACATTCTCATTTTCTCCTGCTCCCTTGAAGAACATCACCGTCATGTACGCCAAGTCCTCCAACGCCTCCTTGAAAACCACCTGTATGTTAAACCCGGAAAATGTGAATTTTACCTCTCCTCCGTACACTTCCTGGGCTACGTTATGGACAACTACAACCCAACCCTGCCAAGATCCAAGCCGTCGTTAACTGGCCCACTCCCAACAGCCGCAAAGAACTGCGTTACGTTTCCTTGGATTGGGCAATTTATACCGTTGATTCATCCGTAATTACAGCAATTCCCCTCACTAGCCTCACATCCACCAGCTCCCCCTTTCAGTGGACCCCGGCAGCATCCCAAGCATTTCGTCAACTCAAGACCCTGTTCACCAGTGTGCCCATTCTTCGCCACCCCGACCCCTCCCTCCAGTTCGTGGTCGAGGTTGACGCCTTGGACACGGGGGCAGGGGCTGTCCTCTCACAGCGGGACACCACGACCCAGAAACTTCACCCCTGTGCCTTTTTTCCCTGTTGTCTGTCCCCGAGAGGAACTATGACGTTGGCAACCGAGAGCTACTGGCCATTGTATGGGCCTTGGAAGAGTGGAGGCACTGGCTGGAGGGGACTGAACTACCATTCATCATTTGGACAGACCATAAGAATCTCTCTTACCTCCGTTCCGCTAAACGCCTTAACCCTCCACAAGCTCGCTGGGCTCTCTTCTTGAACAGGTTTAATTTCAGTTTCTCCTTCCGTTCTGGCTCCAAAAACAGCAAACAAGATTCCCTGTCTCGACTTTACTCACCCCCCTCCAGCCCATCCTTCCTTCCTCGTGCTTTGTTGGAGCAGCCACTTGGCAGATCGTACAGGAGGTTCAGGAGGCCCAAAAGACTCACCCAGATCCCAAGACCGGGCCTCCAAACCGTCTGTTCGTACCCGATTACGCATGCTCTGACGTTCTTCCGTGGGCTCACAACTCCAAACTCACCTGTCATCCTGGCATCACCTGCACCATTCAGTTCATCCAGCAGCATTTCTGGTGGCCAAGCCTTGTTCATCGCTCCCCGATGCCCGAATACAAGGTGGGCCAATCTGTCTGGCTTTCTTCTCACGACCTCCCGCTTCAGACAGAGTCCCGGAAACTCACTCTGCGTTTCATTGGTCCCTTCCCCATTACCAAGATCATCAATCCCACTTCCGTCCAATTGAAGCTTCCACAGTCTCTGAAAATTCATCCCACATTCCATGTCTCTTTGCTGAAGCCTGTCTCCACCTGCGCTCTATGCCCTCTGGCCGAACCCCCTCCACCCACGCGGGTTATTGACGACCATCCGGCCTCACATTGCGCATCCTCGACGTGAGGGAGCGGGGCTTCCAGTACCTTGTCGACTGGGAAGGGTACGGGCCGGAGGAGCGTTCTTGGATTTCCCGGAAGCTCATCCTCGATCCTACTCTTTTGGACGACTTCTACGCGCCTCACCCGGGGAAGCCTGGGAGGACGCCAGGAGGCGTCCGTTGAGAGGGGGGTACTGTCATATACTGCCCTGCAGTTCCATTATTGGAGCCGGGAGGGCGCTTTGTGTCCTCTCTCTCCCCCCTCCCCTCTCTGTTTTCAGCACCTGTCTTCAATCAGCCTCATCACCATCGGTGTAAATAAGCCTGCCTGTTCCCGGAAATCCTCGCCTAAGTATTGCAGCCTCTCCTAGCGATACCACGGCCCACCTTATGTCAAGTAAGCTATACTGTTCCTCGCTTCCCTTGTTAACTCATTCCTGCCACCAAGCCAGCCGCCTGTTCTGTCCACTGCCTGCCGCCTGTCCACGCCGCCGCCTGCCAACACATCCAGGACCACCTCCATAACCTTTCCTCAATAAACTGTTCATTTAACATCTGCCTCCACCTGCTCTTGGGTCCAGCTTACTCCCCACACGTGACAGACACGTCAGGATTTACCATTACAAAATGCACAGCAGTGTACTGAACTAGAAGATTTGGTGGAAATGTGAAATTGTGGTGATAAAGGTCAAAATGCGAAAAAGTAACCCATCCATCCATCCATCCATCCATCCATTTTCTGAGCCGCTTCTCCTCACAAGGGTCGCGGGCGTGCTGGAGCCTATCCCAGCTATCATTGGGCAGGAGGCGGGGTACACCCTGCACTGGTTGCCAGCCAATCGCAGGGCACAAACAAACAAACAACCATTCGCACTCACAGTCACACCTACGGGCAATTTAGAGTCTCCAAATAATGCATGTTTTTGGGATGTGGAAGAAAACCCGGAGAAAACCCACGCAGGCACGGGGAGAACATGCAAACTCCACACAGGCGGGGCCGGGGATTGAACCCCGGGTCCTCAGAACTGTGAGGCCGACGTTCCAACCAGTCGCCGACGCTCCAACCAGTCGCCGAAAAAGTAACCCATGTGTATTAAATTCGACAAATTGGTGAAAACGGTGTGAAATGTGGTGAAATCGTTGTGGAAACTTGAAACATGGTATTGTGGAAGTGCCGAAAACGAGATGGAAATTTCATGGTTATGATGTCATGCTGTGACGGACACCATTATCGCCATCAGGAGTTACCATTCCATACTGTACAGGTAGAAACATGGTGTAAAACAGTGAAAATATCTTGGAAATTTTAAGAATTGTTGAAAATGTGGTCCAATGTTGGTGAAAATGTGGCAAACATTGCTAAAATGTGGTGACATTGTGATTGAAACACTGGAACCACTGTGGAAAGTAGCGAAAACGTGCCTAAATGGCCACGTAAAATGTCATGTCAAATGTCATGCTATTTATGTAGCAGACACAGCTCTTGCAGTCAAGATTAACACTACTGAACTGTGTTGTGAAGTGGTGAAAACTTGGTGGAAACGTGGCACTATGATGTTATGTTGTTTAGGTAGCGGACGCAGTTATAAGATTTACTTTTACAAACTTTACTGCGATGTGGAAATGCAGTTAAAACCTGATGAGAAATGTGGTCAAAACGTGATACGAAAACAGTGGAAACGTCATTTGGTTTGCCATTGAAGAATACACTTGCTATTATCTGAGTGATGACAAAAATACGACAAAAGTCGAAGTGCGCAGGTGGTGTTGGCTGTTTGTTTTCCTGGCGACAATGTTTTTGTGTGTCCAGTCAGTTCATTGGCAACGAGCTGTTTAGTTTAACATCCATATGCTGCTGCAATCACATCTGTGTGGCTTCTGTGTACACACGCATGGATGGGGAAAACACATGCTAGAAGAAAATTGTGCATGACAGAAAGGGAAGACAAAAACTGCTAGAAAAAAATAAAATATGGTGAGACCAGGCTGCTCGGTGGCCGACTGGTTAGCACATCTGCCTCACGGTTCTGAGGACCGCGGTTCAAATCCCGGCCCCGTCTGTGTGGAGTTTGCATGTTCTCCCCGTGCCTGGGTGGGTTTTCTCCGGGCGGTCCGGTTTCCTCCCACATCCCAAAAACATGCATGGTAGGTTAATTGAAGACTCTAAATTGCCCGTAGGTGTGAATGTGAGTGTGTATGGTTGTTTGTTTCTTTGTGCCCTGTGATTGGTTGGCGACCAGTTCAGGGTGTACCCCGCCTCTCGCCCGAAGATAGCTGGGATAAGCTCCAGCACGCCCGTGACCCAAGTGAGGATAAGCGGTACAGAAAATCAATGGATGGATTGATGGATGGATGGATAATATACATACATATGGGAATGTATATAGTTATACTTAGCTATATTTAGGCCTGCAACGATTAATCGATAAAACATCATCATCAATCATTAAAAGTGTTGGCAACGAATTTCATTATCGATTCGTTGTGTTGCATGATTATGACACCAGGCCTGGCTCCGGAGAGGGGCCCCGGTGATGTGCGTCCATGCGAGGGAAAACAGCGTTCATTTATTTTTATCGTTATAGAGTGTTTATTTTTTATTTTTTAAACCTGTCCTGTTCAGCTGCATGGCCTTGCATATTGGTGGATCTGTATGCCTTTGTGCTAGAACAGTTTTGCTGTGCAACAGTTGAGTTTGAAATACTCCCCATGTTTATTTTTTAATTTTTAATTATTCTGATGTTTATTGAAAATGCAGCTGGACAGAAAAGGGTTTTACAGACAGAGGGACAGAGTGGACAAGGAAGACTAGGGGTGAAAACCACACCAGAACAATAGTGAGACAATCTTGATATTTAAACATAATTAACATTACAACAGTTCTTTGTAGATTGGGGGGAAACACCCGGTGAAAACTTGCAATGACTAACCAAGAGAACCAGATAACCAGGACAGAGAAGGACCCTGTGGGAAAATGAGCAAGGCAGTGTGACTGGCGAGTGGCGCAGTGGGATTCTGTTTTAGTGTCTCAAGTAAGAACCTGTGAGTTGATATGTTAGTATAACCTGTGTTGTTATTAATGATCCGAGCACAGTCCATCCATCCATTTTCTGAGCCGCTTCTCCTCACTAGGGTCGCGGGCGTGCTGGAGCCTATCCCAGCTATCATCGGGCCGGAGGCGGGGTACACCCTGAACTGGTTGCCAGCCAATCTGATCCGAGCAGAAGTAATTAAAATCTATAGTTTCTGTCGAACTTTTAGTGAATGAACACTATATCACATGCATGTTAGTAAATTGGTGTACGGAGTTGCTGTGCCCCTCGCAACCGACCACCCAGGACCCAGAGTGGTCCCAAGCCCGACTGAAGCGCCCCGACCAGTCCCAAGGGGGAGGGGCAAGGGTACCGGACCACCGCCCCCCACGCCCGACCCCACCCCCCACCCAGCGAGCCCACCGCTGCCACCGTCCTCACCCCAACCGGACAGCATGGGGTCAACCAACGAAGAACCCGTGAGAACCAACGAAGAAGAGCCCGCATGAAGACGTGCCTACGCCCAACGGCAGCGGGGACAAACAAAACTGCACCCCAACCCTGCCAAAATCAATGACCACTCGCCCCAGTACAACACTCGGAACAAAACCATTCCGGGAAAAGGAGGCCCCCGCAACGTGCAGCACCCAACGCGCTCCCAGCGAAGCCAACCAGGCTAGCGAAACCACAGAACACGTCCATGCCAACACCGAGACATCCTACAGGGCAAATGGCCGGCCGCACCGACGGTCCCCAGCACCCACTCCAGTCCCCAAACCAACGCAAGCGCCGACGACAGAAAGAGAAAAACTGAACACCGAGCCAAAACCCCACCGCAGCAACCCCACACAAACGATGTCCCACAGCACCCCAAATTCCAACCCCGCGCCCCAACGGTGAAAATCAGGAAAGGAGGCACCGCCCACAGCACCCGGCTCCATCCAAAGAAAAATAAAATAAAATAATCTATAATAAATAAATACGTTCAAAATAAATAAATAAACTAAAATGAAAATCACAAAGCCACCGAGCCCCAGTACGCACCCCCAAAACAAAAGGCCACAAGCCCAAAACAGGAAGCCAAGTCAAAACCCGCACAAACAAACCACCTGACGCGATGAAACAGCACCAAATAACCTCAACAACGCTACATCCAACCCCCAGCCGAAACACCAACCAAAGAGTACCAAGTCAACTGGCCCACCACCACACACACCGCTCCCCAGCCCACGGGTTCGACACCGATACTGGCCATGAAGAACCACGAACCGCATGGAACTGGAATCGGGAGGAGAGCACTCCTCTGCGGCCCAACAACCAGGGGGAGGGCACAGGCCTCAGGAGTCCAGCCAAGAGAAAGGTGACAACCCACCTCCCACCCTATTATTATGGATACCAGGTCCCAGACTGGCAACCATGATCCCTGTACTGTGAATGTGTGTGGTGGGGTGTAGTGCGTTATAGAGGGTCTTTTTGCGTGCTTCGTCTGATCCCTCACCTAGGACCTATTTGCCCTGGGTGACCCTGCCAGGGGCATAAAGCTCCCAACAACTTACAGTAGCTCCTAGGGTCATTGGGACACACAAAACCCTCCTCCACGATAAGGTGACGGCTCAAGAAGGGGATGATGAAATAAATAATAAAGAAAATGTGTATTTAACCCATTGGATTTAATGGAAACAAGTTTAAAAAACAAGTTAATCCCACTATGAAAATGTACAGTCAATACAAATGACAAAGGTGTCTTACAAAGGTGATTTGTGTTGCAGATGCACCTCACCTTTTAGTATTCTTAATAGTCAGTGTAAAATAAAATTACTATATCTTCTGCGAAACACATTCAATGTGAGTGTGCTTACCTCACCAAACTTTCTCTGTGTCAGTGGTTCTTAACCTTGTTAGAGGAACAGAACCTCGCAAATTTCATATACGCGTTCACGGAACCCTTTGTAACTCTGTCCCTCTGTCTGTAAAAAAAAGTATGCTTTATTTAAAATTCAAAACAGGCATATATTTATTGACTGTGTAGATTCTCTGTCATCCAGGTCATGGTAATCCACAAAGGTTGAATATAGGCAACTGGACTATTTTGTTTGTTTCCAGGTATATATTTTATTTGTGCACAAAATGAACCATGCACCATTTGCACACAAAATCAGTATTTAAATAACAAACCCAACAAAACATGAAATTTACACACCAAAATATTTATCCATCCATCCATCCATCCATTTTCTGAGCCGCTTCTCCTCACTAGGGTCGCGGACGTGCTGGAGCCTATCCCAGCTGTCATCGGGCAGGAGGCGGGGTACACCCTGAACTGGTTGCCAGTCAATTGCAGGGCACATCGAAACAAACAACCATTCGCACTCACAGTCATGCCTACGGGCAATTTAGAGTCTCCAATTAATGCATGTTTTTGGGATGTGGGAGGAAACCGGAGTGCCCGGAGAAAACCCACGCAGGCACGGGGAGAACATGCAAACTCCACACAGGCGGGGACGGGGATTGAACCCCGCACCTCAGAACTGTGAGGCTGACGCTCTAACCAGTCGGCCACCGTGCCGCCCCAAAATATTTAATTCAATGAAAATTCAATTAAATAAATGAAGGTGAATTTTTCTGTTGCCTTTCACCTTGGCAAGTGTCACTTTCATATAATTTTCAGAACAAAGTCTGTCCCTTTTCTTTGTGTTATTTCTACAAACCTCAAAAAGGGTTCATAGGTAAGTGTAATTTGTATTTAAATGTTCTGTATTAATAGCACATGCTTTTACATGGGCAAATAAAGGAAACCTCATGAATTTCGGTTGAGAAATGAGGAAGTTATAATATTATATTGAAAATAGGATGGCAGGATGGATGAAAATAATCAATATACAGGCATTGCCTTTGATGGGAACATTGCCCCCAAAAATGTGGCCGCTACGTAGGCAGGTTATTTAGCCTGGCTGCCACAGCGCACTGGCGTATCCACTATGTTTTTTATTCATGTCTATATATTGCTGTTTGTGCTCTGAAATCACGGCTAACCCCTCTCCTATTGAATGCTACATCTGACGTCTCAGTGATGCCGCTAAACTCTAACACCTAAGCCTCAAAATGTCTGCCTGGACTTTTTTGCTTATTTTGACTATTAAAGGGTCAGAAAATGTCCTGTGAGTAAGTGCTTTTGCCCCTTTTCCCAGAACTTCCAAATATCTAGCAGGTTAGGGTTAGGTTAGGTTATCCCTGACGGGTCGTCCACGTTCTACTTGCAGAGATATCCCTTTGATGTTTTCTGAGTCTCATGTGATGTCAATTAAAATTCAACTTCAGATGTTCCACTTCATCACAAAACAACAAAATTGGCTCACCTTATCATTAACGTGCGTACAAAGGACTTTCAAAAGTCTTCCATTGTGTTTATTTGTGTGGTTGATAGTATCTGGGTCATGTTAGCGAACACAAAGCTATGAAAACATTTTGTGAACGTATCAATGTGTCAAGTCGTGTGAAGGCAGCGGTGAGAACTCCATCTTTTAATCCGCGCAGGGATTTAAAAACAGTCATCGTTAGCACAGCACGAAGCGGACATTCAGTCACATACCCCGCCCCTCAAGAGAGAAAATTACGATCTTGAGAAAGTGCAAACTGATTGTGGATTACAAACCACATTCTGTGTACAAAACTGTCCCACAACTGCAGAAGTTTCAAGTGTTCCAGTTATGAAGCACAAAAATGGTTTTTGAAAGGCAAGTAGAAGAAGCAGCACAGGAACACTTTTTCCACCGCATTTTCAGAAAGTGCTTGTGTCAGCGTGTGGCTCCATGTTTTTCCCTCGAAGGAATGTTGATCTGATCATTGGATTAATTATAAAATCGTAAAGCTCCACTGACTGTCTCTTTCTCTTCTTTTTTTTTTGGTCTTTCTACAGGGTCTCAGAGGACTGAAGGCATCAAGGCATCTGATGTTCTGCCCGTCTTGAAGGAGAAAGTGGCCTTTGTGTCCGGTGAGTGTCTTTGGAAATCATCACCCGCCCCTTAGTTACTGTTATGAAGGCTGAATTCAACGTGACTTTCCACCAATGAAATGAGATTAACTAAAAAAAACAAAACAAATAAAATGTCAATTAGCGACCAAAGCAGGTGCACATCCACCATATCAAAGTGATGCAAGGAAATTCAGTAAACCCTTGTTTATTACGGGGGTTACATTCCAGGAAACCCCAACAGTAAATTCAATCTACGCAGTAGCGAGTAGCATTGATTTCATTGTATTACTATATAAATTTATAAGTTTCATACATGATTCAACTCCGGTTTCCTCCCACATCCCAAAAACATGCATGTTGGTTAATTGACAGATCTAAATTGCCCGCAGGTGTGAATGTGAGTGCGAATGGCTGTTTGTTTGTGTGTGCCCTGCGATTGGCTGGCAACCAATCCAGAAAATGGATGGATGGATCTTGGTTATTGTCAAGAAAACCATGGAAAATGGCTAGAGCTAGTTAGCAGCTCTTGTATTAAAATTTTATGAGCTATTTTCGTTGTCATCATTATATTTGTCCAAACAAAATGTACCTTTAGTTGCACCTGGCATTAAAAATGAACAAGAAGCTGAAGAAACAAGGGGTGTAATATTTGTTTTCCATGACTATATTAATTATTTCTAATATTTCAGGGCTCTCGTTTGATGTGCGTCCCGCGTCCTCGACGCACAAAAATGATCAGGGACGGATAAAGAGTGGTGAATCTGCATCCACAAACGGACAACATTGCTTACCTACATATGTGTGTAAGGGTGGAATTAAGCAGTCTTGCATCGTTATTTGGGCGTCAGAATTTGCATTTTGTGCCTGGAAAAATATATTAAAAGCAAAAACTGCGAATCAGTTTTACTCCGAAGACGGAAACACTCAAGGGCGTATGTGACACAACGCGCTGACGTCAACGATGTGTAGACGCTGAAGTGAAGTTATTCGGTTGCGGAGCGGGAGGGGAACGATTGCAAAATTGAGACGAGAGAGAAAAAAAAAGACAAATGACGAAAAAGTGGTAGCATTTCATGGTGAAATGCAAGGCGAGCACCCGTTCATTGTAACGCAGACCTTTTTTTCTTCGCCGAGTATGACGTCACATTACGGGACCCGAAAGACAGAGGTGCAGTTAACATAGCGCACTTTGCTAACATAACGTTAGCACTACGGTCTGCGGAGTGTCTCTTTTAATTATGAGTACCTTTGAATGTGTGGCTTATTTATTTATTTCCCCCCCAAAGTGACAAGGACAGTATAACGCAACCATAGCGGGACATACAGTGTGCTTTTTTGCTCAATGTAGTCACTGTGTGACATGTGGCCAATTTGATCTGTACGTGGCAAAACTTTGAGTCAAGTAGGTGGAAAACGTGGCAAGAGAGGAATAAGAGTAAAATGGATCATCATCATGTAACCAAACAGAGTTTCGCTGAAGAGAGATGAAGTAAATGTTTTTCTCTCTCAAGGTCTTCATTTTACTTTGAACAAATTAAACACTTCCAAAATAGTTGTCTTATTCCTAGTTAGCTGGTCTAAGCTCATAAATGCACACCCACGAACCAAATGTATTATGTCACATAATGCTAAAAGGCTAGCTGTTGAAGTGAAGATGCACAAAGGCTGTTAATGCTTTTTAAAAAGAAAAAAATAATGCCTTATCTTTTATGCACAATATGAATTCATCCATCCATCCATCCATTTTCTGAGCCGCTTATCTTCACAAGGGTCGCGGGAGTGCTGGAGCCTATCCCAGCTATCATCGGGCAGGAGGCGGGGTACACCCTGAAGTGGTTGCCAGCCAATCGCAGGGCACACATAAACAAACAACCATTTGCACTCACATTCACACCTACGGGCAATTTAGAGTCTCCAATTAATGCATGTTTTTGGGATGTGGGAGGAAACCGGAGTGCCCGGTTTGGTCATTCACACTCACATTCACACCTAGGAGCAATTTAGAGATTTCAATTAACCTACCATACATGTTTTTGGGATGTGGGAGGAAACCGGCGTGCCCGGAGAAAACCCACGCAGGCACGCGGAGAACATGCAAACTCCAAACAGGTGGGGCCGGGGATTGAACCCCGGTCCTCAGAACTGTGAGGCAGACGCTCTAACCAGTCGTTCACCGTGCCGCCCAATATGAATTCAAGAAATAAAAACTGTTGGTGATATAAAAAAGGGAACTAGTACATTATTAAGTGAAAGGTCTTATTTTCTCTTTTGTATTAAAAATAGATCTTTAACCAAGCAAAAATATAGTTTATCGAAATAATCGATTGTTTAATAGAATTTTCAGTAGGATATTCGAGTACTACAATATTCGTTAGCTACAGCCCTTTGTCACGTTCGTTAGCCTGTGAGCTAACTAGCTTGTGTGGTAAACAGCTCACTCCGGCTCGCTCGATTGTTGCGACATAGTTTAAAACAGTTCGCTAACTCGTATTCTGTGTCCGGACCCAGAAGCAGTCCCAAACGGACCCACACCATAGCCAAAAAACAAAGGTCATGATTCAAGACATATGGGGTGCTTCTATTTTAAGCAGCACAACATAGTTCAGGCTTTACGGCGGTGATGAAGTGTACCGACCAATCGCATGCGAGTTCTGCCACCCTTTCAGACATCAAATCTGCATCGCAGGCGGTAATTACTGAAGTCACTCACTGCACACATACCAGACAAACAAGGAGAGAGTGAGAGAGAGAGAGACAGAGAAAGAGAGCGAGAGAGAAAGAGAGAGTAAGTTTAGTTAAAGATGGAGAAAGATCAGAAAATGACAGACAAGGGAAGAGAAAATTTGGTGCATAAAATGGAACAGGCGGAGTCATTTTTGTTTGTACTTCTCAGTGGGAAGTTCCCACTGGGAGCTCTTTTTAAAAGTGCATATAATATGTGAAACGCCATTATGAACCATTATGTTTTGGACGAACATAACCTCTAAAACAGTTTAGTTAAGATTTGTTCAATTAAAATATGTAATCGTTTGAGACGTCACTGTTGTGTCAAGATGAAAAACAAAAAAGGGGAAACTAAAAACTTTCAGCACTTTGTTTACACGTATAACTTTCTCGTTTTGTTCACTTGCTATGATTGTGAAATGCAGCCCCATTTTTATGTGCTAAATGAGAGAACATTACACAATTCTGCTCCCATGTTTGATTACCAGGGAAGAATTTGTAAGATGTGTACAGTTCTTTATTATGCTTTAATATCATTATATCAGTGGCATTAAAAAAACAAAAACATCAACGATGCTATCGTTTATCTTGAAAGTTTTTGGAAAAATGTATTCTGAAAAATTTGCTATCGTGGCAGGCCTAAACAGAAGAAATTAAGAGAGAGCAAGCGCAATGGATAACACAAAAATATGTACAAACAGTATATAAAGATTAAAGAGTAACAACTGCAATACAGCAGATTTCTGTAGCTGTATTCCATGATGATAAGTTGCAGGGAATTTTGCCTACGGGTGGATTTTCAATCTTCTCGAACTCCCTGATTTCCGGAGTGGTCTCGTTGAGTGTAGCCTGTACCCACTGCATATAACATTGACATTAAGCTGTGGACGCTGAGGTTACGTCCTGGTGGCTAACGCTAACTTGTGCTAACTTGTCCGCAGGAGCTAGTTGGCAGTAGTGATAGGAATTCCGGCTCTTTTTAGAGAACCGGCTCTTTTGGCTCCCAAACGCCTCCTCGGATTTTGCCATTGCTTAATTTATTACCAGCAAAAATGTAAAATTCATTCGGTCATTAATTCATTCATCCTCACTCGGGTCGCGGGCGTGTTGACACAGCTGACTTCGGGTGAGAGGCGGGGTACAACCTGAACTGGTCACCAGCCAATCGCAGGGCACATACAAACAAACATTTGCACTCACATTCACACCTCAGAGCAATTAAGAGTCTTCAGTTAACCTACCATCCATGTTTTTGGGACGTGGGAGGAAACTCGGCGGCTCCCAATTAGGAGATGGCTCCTGTCGTTCACTTGAAAGAACCGTTCACTCTATGAGCCATGTCGTTCGCGACCGACACATCACTAGTTGGCAGTTTGAAGCCCTTTCATTCTCCTGGCTCCCACACAGCCGCGCGCACACAACTTGTCGGAAGTCATTGGCTGACTCCGTAGGGTACTGGTATCGGTACTTGATGCAACACTACTATGCTCCCAATAATCGGTCATTTGATTCTTCGATTAAATCCCACATGTGTGCCTAAAATAAAGCCGGAACTCACTCCTCCTTGTCACGATCATTCAACTAATGAAATCTCTGTCGGGCCAATTATACATTACTCGTGCACTCAGTGTAGTAGTCTCGCCACTCTGCACTATTTGCATATCTGTTGTTGATCAATACTGGCCACTGATGTGCTTGAGTAGCATCTGGACCATTTGCACAATTGACATTGTCCCAGATTATCTCATTGTCACTTTAAACTGCATCAATTTCTTGAAGTCTCTGCGCCCTTTGCACATTGGTCATTGCACCGGACTATTGTTCTATTAGCCATTTCAAACTGCTGTAATTGCTAGAGGACTCTGCATCTTTTTGCACAACTGCCCTCCCCCCCCCCAAAAAAATTAAATAATAAAAAAAAAACTTTTATTGCTCAGTGACTGTGTTTTTTTTTTTACGTCTTTGTCTCAAAACTATTCTCTGTCAATTGACAGTCTGTTGTCGTACTAGAGCGGCTCGGACTACCGGAGACAGATTCCTTGTGTGTTTTTGACATACTTGGCAAATAAAGATGATTCTGATTCAGATTCTGATGACGTGCCAATTAAAGTGCTGCGCTCAAAGCATCAGGAATGGTATGTGTAATGAGGGAAGAACGACAACAGAAGCACGCTTTTCTGCTGCTTAACGCACAAGAGCTCAAAAGGACACATTTGCATATTTCTTTTGTG
Organism: Phyllopteryx taeniolatus; assembly: GCF_024500385.1. Classification (NCBI taxonomy): domain Eukaryota; kingdom Metazoa; phylum Chordata; class Actinopteri; order Syngnathiformes; family Syngnathidae; genus Phyllopteryx; species Phyllopteryx taeniolatus. Next base: position 1,242,818 of record NC_084513.1, read on the forward strand.
TGTGGAGCTAAATGTCAGCACTTCTTTGTCGCCACAGTATGGTTTGGGACACTTCCATTAGCGGTGGAACAAAATATCAAAATTATGGTTGTAGACGGGCAAGAGTTGATTAAGCATTAAGAGTTTGGTACAATTAATCATTGATTAATCCTGTCGTGAAGCGAGTGAAAATAGAGTGCAACACTTGGCTTCATCTAGCTGAGGTGCTGTTGGTTCACTCTCATACTAGTTTCCTCTGTGAAGTGCCACATGACGTCAGCTATGGGAAGTTGAGCTATATTCACGCTATGGCACAACTCCTCCGGGCAGTATTGTTCTGATCAATGCGGCACTGGCATCAAAACAGGAGTACAGACATTTCAAGAATTAAACAAATAAACTAGTAACTAATTGAATGCACATTACTTTTAAAATAAAAAAAACATTTGGTCAAATACCCATCCCAAATTCATTACCTCTCACGTTATAGTGTATTTTACAAGCTTTTGATGACAAGTTTTACTTTGAGCTAAAAATAGATAATTAAAAATGGTTGTTTCTGTTAAATTTGTTCATTTTGTTTGGCTAACAAACGGAGAGTCACGTAACTTCTCCAGTCAAGTACCTTGTTTTAATGAACAATAATTGTATGAACTAATGTTTTGAGCACATGATTATCAATAATTGTCGATGTACACATTCTGAAGTGGAAACATAAATAGTTTAAACATAAACAAACAACATGTTTAAACATAGTTTTAACATTTTAAAGCACAAAACAACATACAATGTCTGCAACATTTTAGGTCAAATACAGTATATATAATGGCATTTCTGTTGTCAAGCCATTCATCCATTTTCTATAGCTCGGAAATTTTTGCCTCGTACAGCTGCCTCACAGTTCTGAGGACCCGGTTTAAAATCTGGCCTCGCCTGCGTGGAGTTTGCATGTTTTCCCCGTGCCTGCGTGGGTTTTCTCCGTGTACTCCAGTTTCCTTCCACATCCCAAACACATGCATGATAGGTTAACTGAAGACTCTAAATTCCCCATAAGTGTGAATGTGAGTGCGACTTATTGTTTATATGTGCCCTGCAATTGGCTGGCAACCAGTTCAGAGTGTACCCTGCCTCTCCCCCGCAGTTAGCTGGGATAGGCTCCAGCATACCCGCTGACCTCAGTGAATAAATTGCCTGTTTGCAAGCCAGTCACGCTGCACACATAAACAAACAACCATTCACTCTCACATTCACACCTAAGGACATTTTAGCGCATCAATGAAACTGACTTGCATGTTTTAGGAATTTGCTAGGGAGTTAGCGTACCAGGAGAAAAAACATGCAAACTACGCACAGGCGGGCCTGAGCTGAGATTTGAATCCACAACCTCTCGACAGTGAGGCAGAAATGCCAACTGCTATTGTTTGGATTGTCCATCCATCTATGTTCTGTACTGCTTATCCTCACACAGATCATGCGTGAGCTGGAGCCTCACCCAGCTGACTTGGCAAGAGGCGGGTTACACCCTTAACTGGTCGACAGCCAATTGTAGGGCACAGAGTATAGACAAAAAGATGGACTCTCACATTCACACAAAGACAATTCAATTTATTCACCCATAAGGACAGTCTCCTGACCCTAACAGGCATGTTTTTGGAATTCGGGAGGAAGCCAGTACCTGGTGTAAACTCATGCAAGCATGGGGAGAACATGATAACTCCACACAGGGAGACTGTAGCCAAATTCAAACACCAAACCTCAGAGCTGGGAGGTGGATGTGATCGTTTTTATTCTGTTTTACATAGCCATGAATATATATATTTTTTGTGCTTTAGAAGAAAAAAAAATCTGACAATATATTTAAGGTGAGGAAATTTGCAGATGTTTTTGCTGAATAATTTACGTGTAGTTATTTTGCGATTGCTGGCATGGGTAAATGGTACCAAAATGTTCCATTAAAAAATGTTTGACAAGGGAAACAAAAACAAACCCACCACCAACATGGAACATACTGTACCTTTTGGTGGAAAGTAGGCTTGAGCTTTTTCAGTGTGGGCTAACTACTATAGATAAATGGGCATGCAGAAAAAAATCATTAGCGTTCTCCCTCTCTGCAGGCAGGAAACGGCGAGGGAAAATCATCCAGGTCGCTTAACACCTCGAACATATGACTTATGTGAAATTCTTTCATCTGGCAGGCGTTACACATGAGCATGTGCCAAAACAAGCAGATACGAAAAGCGCCTCGCTGCACTCGCCACTCAGCTGACCCTAACGCAAATTGCACACTGAGCTTTAGGCCTCCTTTTGGTTAGAGGACCCAATGCAAAGGCTCTCTTGTAGTTGTTTTGTTTCTTCTTGCTTCATTATTATTATTCTTGGCCAAATCAATCACCTTTTTTGAGAGCTTTTACACTCTCAAAAGACCACCAAATTTAGCAGTCATGTTCATTCTGATGAAAAAAAAATTGTCTCTGTAACATCATCTGCAATTTCAAGCCACAAAAGCTAGTTTGATTTAGCACAATGAAATTTGTTCAGCACGTCTAGCACGAGTGGAGCCACTGGGCCTGTTGGTTCTCATTGATTTGTGTAAATCCACCGAGTTATATCATACATATTTGTGTGGATCGTGAAGCTAAATGTTTATGTATGTGCACAGGTGGACGGGACAAACGAGGAGGACCCATCTTGACTTTCCCTGCACGAAGTAACCATGACCGAATAAAACAGGAGGACCTGAGAAGGCTGGTCACATACCTGTCTACTGTTCCCAGGTAGACACACAGACAGACACATTATTCCCTTTTTAATAAGGACCATTGACCAGTGGTAATTGTGCCAAATGAAGGAGGGTGAAGTGACTGGCGGAGCTCTTGATAGTGGAATCAAAGCAGCAGATGGAGCCCTGCGTTTGATTAGCATCAGCATGAAAGCACTCCTGTGTTTGAAACAGACTCTTGCACACATACTGTGCCACTTCAAGCCTATTTAGTGCTTTGGCTAGACTGAACAGTCCAACAATGTTACAAGACAGAATTAAGGCAACAACACACAACTAAAACCAATGTGTGTTGTCATCAAGATCTTGGCAATTAGCTCCAGTTTCTCCAATCATATTTAATATTCTGTGTACCTCTACCATATTTAATGGTCTATGTACTGGTAATGTTCCGTATATACATAACATTTAACTGTCTACGCACTTCTATTGTAGCATATGTATCCTATTTAATGGTTTATTTACGTTGGTGATGTTCCGTGTTTTGATTTACCTTGGGCGTATTGGTAGTTCGGTGTACAGTGTGTGTTTCTACGTCATGGGTCGGTGGATTCCGTCATACGTCAGATCTCTCTGCTGACGCGTCCTTCACCATTGCGCCTACATACTCCTGACACTAGAAACTCAAGCCAGATCAGGATTTACGCTTCAACAACTCTGCCGTTGCGTACTGAACTGGACCGGACTGCTTGGAGGAAATATTGGTTAACATTCATCAAACTTTGGCCACCAAATAGCAGTATTGTGTAGTCCACCTGAACTGAATAGATAACACACACAAAGTTGATTTTGTTCATGTCAAAAAGCAAAAGGTCCTCTCAACATATCTACCTGGCAATTGAGAACACAGAGAAACAGGACCAAATTGGTCTGTAATTGGTGTTATTCCGCTGTAGGAGCCACGCTGTGCTAATCCAAATGCTGTTTCCATGGCGACTTGGGGAACCTTGAATTTCCCCGACGCAGACTACATGAATTTACAGTAAGCAGGGTGAGGGGTGTCTGCAGATGATTCCAGTTGGTAACACATGGGTTTCTCAAAATTAGTTGTGATTCTTGCTGGTGAACATGAGAAAGCATTGGGCCATTGATATGCTAGTTTATACTTCTGTCCATCGGTTGCAGACTGAATGAAAAAATCCAACATTTCTTTAGTAACAGCTGATGCCCTAACAAAAGTGCTCTTGACATGTCTTGACGGCAGTGAGGATGTGTGCAAACGAGGCTTCACTGTCATCATCGACATGCGAGGCTCCAAGTGGGAGCTGATCAAGCCTCTGTTGAAGACGCTTCAGGAGTTTTTCCCAGTCGAGATCTGCGTGGCACTCATCATCAAACCTGACAACTTCTGGCAGAAACAGAAGACCAACTTTGGCAGCGCAAAGTTCTCCTTTGAAGTGAGTGGTCTCATTAAATCTGAAAAGTGACACTTCTCTCAAGGGAATCTCCTGCTGAGGGCCATTCAAATTGCTTTCCACCAGACCAGCATGGTGTCAGTGGAAGGTCTGGCCAAGTTGGTGGATCCCTCGCAGCTAACGGACGACTTTGAAGGCTCCCTGGACTACAACCACGAGGAGTGGATGGACCTGAGAGTCTCCCTGGAGGAGTTCATGTCCAATGCGGTTCATCTGCTGTCCCGACTGGAGGACTTGCAGGTGGGATGATGGAGGGATGCTGAACTGATTAAAAGAGGGATGACCTGATGAATGACTTGATAAATGGATGTACAGTATATGGGGCTGGATGGATATATGACATGGTTGTAAGACAATGAATGGATGGATGACGTATGATTTGATTAACTAACGTTAGACAGTTGACTTGATTGATGATCGTATAGATAACATGACAAATGACTAGTTAGATATCTTGATAATTAAGTGACTTAAAGAAGAATAACATTGGATACACAACTGGTTGGTTAAAGTGGCACTAAACAGGCCCAAAAAATTTTATGTCAATTCGACACACCACAGAGAAGAGTCATGTTAACAAGCCAACCAAATTTGAATGAATACAAAAAAATTGCTAAGTATATAAAATCAGGCTTCAAAATGTGAATAATATAGGCCACCTCTCAGCTCTCAGATGCTGTGGGCGTGTCTAATGGATGCCCCAAAAGGAATCAAAGATACTGAGGGGGTGATAGCTTATACAATGTAAAATTATGTTAGGAGGCTCAACTTTAAAATTTAATGGTTATTGTGGACTATAATCATAAAACTAAGCACACGTCAACTTACGCTCGTTGCTGACATAATGTCACAGCCGAACACGGCACCTGACGACTCCAGGACGGTAGGAGGAAGCCCAGGTAGTTAGACAGTCGGCACTGCTCCATTCACTAGTATCAAGTTACCCACGAAGCCATGTTGTCTCTGGTCAAAGTTTACAAAACTGTCCAAATGCGCACTGCAGAGTTGGGTGGTCAATTCAGGACAATTCAAACGGTGAGAAGATGCTGAAGCTATAGCTCAAGAATTCAGCACTATATTGTTATGTCTTTGCATATGTTTTCAGCACGTCAAGTATTCATTCATTCATTCATCATCCGTTCCGCTTATCCTCACTAGGGTCGCGGTCGTGCTGGAGCCTATCGCAGCTATCTTCGGGCGAGAGGCAGGGTACACCCTGAACTAGTCACCAGCCAATCGCATGGCATACATAAACCAACGACCATTCACACTCACATTCACACCTAGAGGCAATTTAGAGTCTTCAATCAACCTACGATGCATGTTTTTGGGATGTGGGAGGAAACCGGAGTGCCCGGAGAAAACCCACGCAGGCACGGGGAGAACATGCAAACTTCACAAAGGCGGGCCGGGGATTGAATCCCAGTCCTCAGAACTGTGAGGCAGACGCTCTAACCAGTCGTTCACCGTGCTTCCACTTCAAACATATCTAATGTATTTAGAAACAAAACACGGATATCTGCTTAGTGCCACTAAATGCCTTGTTGAATGAATGACGTAATGGATGGATGGCAAGATGGATTGATAGGTGGATAGATGGATGGATCGATGTATGAATGGACAGATGAGTGAGTGTCTGGATGGAAGAATGCAGGGAGGTACTAGATACATAAATGGCTAGATGGCTGGTTTGATAAATGACCTATGGCAGGTGTGTCAAACTAATTTTTGTCGCAGGCCACATTGTTTCACCGTTTCCCTCAGAGGGCCGTTGACTGTGAAACCATATAACTGTTTAGTCACCTCATAATACTATTACATACACACAACAAATTGATGGATACCTAGTTTTGAATTCAGAAGTCCAGGGTAATAGTTTGTTCAACTTAGTTACTGTAAACGGTAACAGTAACTTGCAATAGCTCAACAATACTATTTATTATATATGAGAATTTGAGCAAGAATCATAGTTGACACAGATGATTTGCTTTTGCGGGCCACATAAAATGAGTTGGCGGGCCAGATTTGGCCCCCGGTCCTTGAGTTTGACACATGTGACCTATGGGATGGATCATGGCGAGATGGTTGGCTGGCTGTATACAGTAGATTTGATCGATAAAGGAAAAAGGAATGGATAGATGCCTTGTCGAATGGTTGACTTAACTGAAGGATAACTCCCTGTACATGGAAGGTTGGTTGGTTAGATGTCTAGTTGAAATAATGACCTAATTCAGTTTAATTCAAGTCATAAATAATGGATGAGTGAACGGACTACTTGGATAGATGTATAGATGGAAGTAAAGTACTGGACGAATAAATTGATAGATTATTTGTTGAATTGATGACTTCTTGGATAGATTGGTAAATGGATGATTCCTTGATGGATGGATGAAATCATGGTTGGTTGGTTGGATGAATCATTGAATGTTGTTTAATGTGAGTGTGCTTTGATTGGCCAATGGATGGATATACCATCTAAAGGAATGGATAGATTGGTAGTGACTTCAGCTAGATGCATTACTTAATGGACAGCAATGGGTGGATGAATGGCTGTGTGAAATGCACTAAATAATTTGGTCCATGTCACAGGAGGTTTTGTCCAAGAAAGAATTTCCTTCGGATGTTGAAGGATCTCGTCGGCTTATTGAGGAGCATACACAGCTGAAGAAGAAGGTAATCACTACCAACGTGCTTTTACTTGCTTTGTGAAGAAAAATATTCAATAAAAGGTGTTATGCAGATCAACTAAAGTGTTCCTCAACATACTTCACCTTGGTTTTGCTTGGTCCATATGTCAAAATCGCCATAGTTTCTGTCTTTTCCACCAACTCTGCTGAAGGTGCTGAAGGCTCCAGTGGAAGAGCTGGACCAGGAAGGCCAGCGCTTGCTGCAGTGTATCCGATGTAGTGACGGTTACTCGGGAAGGAGCTGCATCTCTGGCTCTGCTGACTTTCAGAGCCTAGTGCCCAAGGTAACATGTTCCATCACCTCTAAACCCAGAAGGGGGGGGGATATTGCTACGAATGTTGACTTCAACTCCCGAGTCGATAGTTTTCACACAGAACCACCACGTCTATTCTTCAACGTAATTGTTGAAATGTACAGGATGATTGAAAATGAACTCCCTATTCATATGTTGTAATATTTTTCTCAATTTTTTTGTGTATGTTCCATGGTTAGAGGAGCAATTCTATTCTACCAAAACGAACGACTTTGGAAGAATATGAGAAGTTATGTCTTCCATCCCACAAGAGTTCCTGAAATCAGTTAATGCGGTTTGAGAAACTGGTGGCTAATGCTGGCGCCGACATCGAATTTTAAATACAAATTTGGAAATAAATTACAAGTACTTAACAATAGGGAGTTACTTTTCAATCACCCGGCTGTTGTTCCATCTACCAATTTATGTAATTTACGTTTAATTTTTTTTCGACTGACATTTCACACATTTCACACATTTGGAACTTTAAACAAATTCTTCTTCTTCCTCTTATTATTATTGTTATTACTATGTAATGTTATGTATGCATTATGTAAAACATTTGCATTTCCAATTATATTGACATTTTGGAAAACCTTATTTACTATTGGAAACTTTAGAGAGCTATTTATTTATTTTCATTTTTCTTTCATTTAACTTTGTAAGACATGCCGCTGAGCCTATAAGCTCCCTGCACTTTTTGTTAGAATTTTTAAACAAAGATGCCTATTTTCTAAGATTAAAAAAAATAATAATCTAACATGGTGCAAATTTGAAAAGCTGTTTAATAAATGTGCTTAAAGACATTTAAATGAAGTCAAGTCTTGGAATTTTTATTATTTCAACATTTTCCTTTATACTGCAAAACGAATATCCGCTCCAATTATTGAATTAACTTTAAAAAATAAGAATGTACTACAATTGAATAACACAAATAAAAATTACATTAGGAAATCCTGAAAAATAACTTCAATAAAAACAATAACAAAAATATATATTTTCAAATTGCAACATAAGCACTACTTAACTTAAACATAAGCATATTCTACATTTGAATAGATTAAATACAAAATAATTTTGAAAACCATGAAAAACAATCTCAATAAATAATGAATACAAATTATACTTTTAAAGTGCAAAATGACAATTAAGGTTCAATTCAGTTGTTGCTTTTTTGACTCAGTATTTGGTGGGAACATCATTTGCTTTCTCTCCATGTGCGGCAATACACTTTTGAACTTCTTGATGCAACTGGGGTTTAGTTTTATTGACAATCGCTGTTCCTGCTGTGCATGTCTTGGCCTCTGAGGGGCAGTGTGGAACACGCAATGAGATAGACGCTTGCAGTTACAATGAAAGTAGAAGAAGTCACAATGTTTATTATAAAAAAAATTTTCACTGAGTTTGAAGAATATATGCCAGAGAGTATTGTTATATTGCCTGTTTGTATGTGGTTATACAGCGTTTGTGAACAAACATGCATTATTTTGGGATAGAAGTTCGATGCTAATTTTCGTTAGCTCGTCAGTGGTGTTTTTCATTCATTGTATGTTAGCTTTGAGCTAGCAATTTTTGTTAACAACAAAAACAAAAGAAAGAAACGGAGGTTGTAATGTATTTGAACATTCAATAGGTGTAATTCTTTTATGTGAGTTTAGTTTTACAGTAAACTTCAATCGGAGGGAAAATAAATGACTTTAAGCAAGCAATATTCATTCATACTCCTCGCAACTATGTTAGCATCTTGGCAACATGTTGTTGTGATCACGTGGGATCTGCATCCCGTCCAGGTGCTGCTAGATAAAAGTGCTGGAGCGCAGCATGGAATGGACTGCTTGCATAAGAGTGGTATAATTGGAGACTTTAGACGCAATCCGATCCGAGAGAAAAAAAACCAAATACAGATTAGTAAGTGAAACCAGAGAAATATAAATAATAACAATTATAAAATGAGTACGCTTACCTATTACACATATCAAGAATACATTGCACGGCTTCCACTGTGTGCTGATTGGTTGTTACCCATGCAATGGTTGTGCAGGGGTAACTAATCAGGTAGTGCTGTGGGCGGGACAAAGCTGGAGAGAGAGGTCACAGACAGAGAGGCTTGCTGTAGCTGTGCCAGAGGCGAAATAATCCAGTATTAAATTATTGGCTGTCGGATTAAAATAAAGCCGATGCCGATGTGTGCCATAATGCCAAAAATCAGCCTGGCTGATAATCAGTCCATCACTATTTTTCTCAAAACTACTGTAGCTGATTATTGCTCGCTGTTTGAGTAGTATCACTTCATCAAGCCTTTTCTAACATTTCATACTACAAAATAAGTAAAGTAAGTATGATTATTGAAGATATTGGATCGGACCGATATTGGTATCGGCCAAAATTCAAGGCTGCAATATCGGTATTGGATTGGAAGTCAAAATGTTGGATAGGGACATCCCTACTAACACATGTACAAAGAGTAGAACTGTATGTCTCTGAATTTATTACCATCCTTCTTTCGAGTCTGGCCTCAAGTGGTCCTCTGGCTGACACACTCACGTGAACGCAGCCCCACTTAGCTGAACTAGCAAAAGTGGAGAATCATTCACAAATTGACAATTCTCCAGCTGTAGGAGCCTAGATTGCATGAAAACAGTGTGTCTCATGTTCGGTGCTAAAAGTAAATAGGACAGTGAAAATTGTCACTGGGACACACTTCAAGTGTGAAGACCCTAAATAATATGGCGGAAATATATATTTCCTTTTTTTTATGGTTCTTTCTGTTTATATTTGAAAAGAAAAGTGCTCTCAATCCCCTTCTGAAATACATGTACTGTGTTTGACATGACATGGGCCATGTTTTGTTTTTTTCAATTATTTATTTTTTATTAATGTAAAAATAGAAAACATATTTAGTTTTAGTTTATTTATTTATTTAATTTTTCAATAAAAAGGACATTTAACTTTGGATGTTACACTATTATCACATGTGGCCCGACTGACATTAATAAATAGACCTTCAACTCATTGCAAAAGTTCTTTGTGGCCCTTAAAGATTGTATTGTCTTAGAGGATATCAGTCCTAGCATTAGGTGTGACAGTAATGGGAGAGAGAAGTGAGTGGCAGGTGTTAAACGTCACTCGTCTGTCCTGGCATGGGATTCCCTTACCTGCAGCCGCCATCCCGCATGAGAATAGAGAAGCGGTACAAACACGACAGGAAAAAAATTGTCTCCGCATTATGTAATTCACTTACATACGGCCGCCATCCTGCCTCTGCTATAGCTATATATTTGATATATGTATATGCACAACGACTTCTTCCTCCCATTTGTCAGTGTCGTTTATTCTAAACGACAATCCGCAAAAAAGGTGGGAAAATCCTGGCTGGGACCAACCAAAAAGATTTTACTCTCTGTTGCATTTTGTTTTGTCCATCATTACTGTATGAAAAAATTTACACATCTTTCGCATACTGAATTAAGAGCTACCTGGCCAAAGGCCACAGTTCGTTAGCATTTCTCGTTAGCTCTAATAACAAGCGCTTGCTGTATGTTAACTTGTTAACTCAAGGACTCCACGGGGATGGCGCATGGTGAGGAATAGAGATGAAACTTTAAACAATAACCTGGTGGACAAAAGATACCTATGATGTTGATTTGCTATAGTATGGTATAGTAAATATAGTATGTTTGTGTGTGTGTGTGTGTGTGTGTGTGTGTTTGTTTGTGTGTGTGTCTGTGTGTCAGGTGGCCAGTCTGCTGGACAAGCTCCACTCCACCAGGCAACAACTCCACCAGATGTGGCATGTCCGGAAGCTGAAGCTAGACCAGTGCTTCCAGCTACGACTCTTTGAGCAGGACGCAGAGAAGGTAAAGAAAGAAACACTTTATGAACGCTTACTAGAAGTGAATAGCAAAGAGTCACATGCACATGATTGCAGTTCATAGAAAAGTCGGTGTAAAAATCAACCATTTTCAACAGCTCATTGATCAGCTGCAGTTGTGACGCTATAAGGATTCCTTTCATCGTTAACATTCCAACAGAGGGTCATGCATACGTTAAACACCAAAGCAAAGTTATAAAAAAGATTTATAGGTCTATCTTACTAAACATGGCCATTTTTTTTGCCTCTTCCTCACATTTGTTTTGGAGAACATGAAGTGTTGGTGTCTCGTGTTGACATATGCGCCAAGCCGACAGACGAGGGTCCCGCGACAGGGGTGTGTTCCTCCAATAAATATTTACAAAGCGTACAGATTAAATGCAACAGTTTGGTCAACATCAGTGTGAGGGTGTGTGAGGACCTAGGCTTGACAAAGATTCACATTTTCTGGTGGACAAAGCTTGAAGGATGACTGTGTCATTGGCACAGTAACCACACGTCTGTTCACTTGTGTGAAGATGCCTCATTAAAGTTGTGCATGAAATCTGCAGTCTGCAGGGAAATAATGTTGCATTTACGGATTCAATCCGATGTATCTTTCTATATTGGGGAAAAAACCCTAACTCAAATTGGTTTAAGCGTATGACAACACCTGGGACGCCGTACGACTTCCTATTTACAGTGGGGCAAAAAAGTATTTAGTCAGCCATCAAATGTGCAAGTACTCAAGATGAGAGAGGCCTGTAATTTTCATCATAGGTATACCTCACCTCTGACAGACAAAATGGGGAAACAAATCCAGAAAATCACGTCTGATTTTTAAATAATTTATTAGCAAATTCTCGTGAAAATAAGTATTTGGTCACCTACAAACAAGTAAGATTTCTGGATCTCACAGAACTGTAACTTCTTCTTTAAGAGGCCTATCCACAACCTCAAACAGTCACACGCCAAACACCACTATGGCCAAGACCTAAGAGCTGTCAAAAGACACCAGAAACAGAATTGTAGACCTGCACCAGGTTGGGAAGACTGAATCTGCAATGGGTAAGCAGCTTGGTGTGAAGAAATTAACTGTGGGAGCAATTATTAGAAAATGGAAGACATACAAGACCACTGATAATATCCGTTGATCTGGGGTTCCATGCAAGAGCTAACCCGTGGGGTCAAAATGATTACAAGAACGGTGAGCAAAAATCCCAGAACCACACGGGGGGACCTGGTGAATGACTTGCAGAGAGCTGGGACCAAAGTAACAAAGGCTACCATTAGTAACACACTACGCTGCCAGGGACTCAAATCTTGCAGTGCCAGACGTGTCCCTCCCTCCTTAAGCCAGTACATGTCCAGGCCCGTCTGAAGTTTGCTAGAGAGCAACCATTTGGATGATCCAAAAGAGGATTGGGAGAATGTCATATGGTCAGATGAAACCCAAATAGAACTTTTTGGTAAAAACTCAACTTGTCATGTTTGGAGGAGAAATAATGCTGAGTTGCCTCCAAAGAACAACAAACCCACGATGAAGCAAGGGGGTGGAAACATCATGCTGTTTTTCTGCAAATGGACCAGGACGACTGATCCGTGTAAAGGAAACAATGAATGGAGCCATGTATTATGAGATTTTGAGTGAAAACCTCCTTCCATCAGCAGAGGCATTGAAGATGAAACGTGGCTGGTTCAATGATCACAAACACACTGCCCGGGCAACAAAGGAGAGGCTTCGTAAAAAGCATTTAAAAGTCCTGGAGTGGCCGAGCCAGTCTCCAGATCCCAACCCCATAGAAAATCTTTGGGGGGAGTTGAAAGTCTGTGTTGCCCAGCGACATCCCCCAAAACATCACTGCTCTAGAGGAGATCTGCATGGAGGAATGGGCCAAAATACCAGCAACAGTGTGTGAACAGTTGACCTCTGTCATTGCAGAGAAAGGGTATTGAACAAAGTATTGAGATAAACGTATTGACCAAACACTTTTTTTCCACCATAATTTGCTAATCAATTCCTTAAAAATCAGACAATGTGATTTTCTGGATTCCCCCCCCCCCCCGGCCCCCCATTTTGTCTCTCATAGGTGAGGTATAACTATGATGAAAATTACAGGCCTCTCTAATATTTTTAAGTGGGAGAACTTGCACAATTGGTGGCTGACTCAATACTTTTTTGCCCCATGTATTTATCCCATAGGAAATACATTCATGGAAATAGAAGTATGTTCTGTGGTCAAAATGTAACTAGCATAAAACACACATGAAATGTTTTAAGTAACATTTTACCATTTTTTAACTTATTCACTGCCTTGGACGTTTGTATATTTGTCAACTACAATCCCAAGGTTTATTGCCACCACACAAGTCAATTATGATTTTCAATGGATAGGTGTGGAAGTGGGTCTTGGCCAGCTTGTTTGTAAAAATCAGGTTTGTAAACCACTAATGACCATGATGGCAGCGTTGCATAACTTTGGATTTGAGATCAGCACAGTTTTTGGGTAGACCGCTACTGATAACGTGCTGCTTCTCCAGGCCGATACCGATACTGATAACGGATATAATTTTATTTTATTTTTTTAAATGGTTAAGATCAACTTCAACAATTTACACGCCGAGGACCCCCAAACTGATGGAAAGGTGGAGCGGGGACCCCCTACTTATGTATATTGTTTATAATTGTATTTTATATCAAACTAGTCATATGCTCGAATCTTTTTTTTAATTCATATAAAATATAATTACAATTAAAACAGTATAATACTAATATATTATTTATTATCATATATTATATGGACACTCGGGTGAAGAGAGGGGCGGAGCTGTCAACAGGTCACCACCTGGTGGTGAGTTGGCTCCGATGGTGGGGGAAGATGCCGGTCTGACGTGGCAGGCCCAGACGTATTGTGAGGGTCTGCTGGGAACGTCTGGCGGAATCCCCTGTCAGAAGGAGTTTCAACTCCCACCACCCGCCTCTCTCTTCACCTGAGTGTCCAAGACATGCGGCCGCAAGTCCGATGACACGACCACAAAGTCGATCATCGAACTGCGACCTAGGGTGTCCTGGTGCCAAGTACACGTGTGGACACCTTTATGCTTGAACGGATTATGTGTTCGTTATGGACAATCCGTGATGAGCACAGAAGTCCAATAACAGAACACCGCTCGGGTTCTAATGGGGGGGCCGTTCCTCCCAATCACGCCCTTCCAGGTCTCACTGTCATTGCCCACGTGAGCATTGAAGTCCCCCAGCAGAACGATGGAGTCCCCAGCGGGAGCGCGCTCCAGCACCCCCTCCAAGGACTCCAAAAAGGGTGGGTACTCTGAACTGCTGTTTGGTGCATAGGCACAAACAACAGTCAGAACCAGTCCCCCCCAGCCGAAGGCGGATGGAGGCTACCCTCTCGTCCACCGGGGTGAACCCCAACGTACAGGCGCCGAGCCGGGAAGCAATAAGTATACCCACACCTGCTCGGCGCCTCTCACCGTGGGCAACTCCAGAGTGGAAGAGAGTCCAACCCCTCTCGAGAGGACTGGTACCAGAGCCCAAGCTGTGCGTGGGATCGGATCGCCAAGGTCCCCCGCCTTCGGCCACCGCCCAGCTCCCACTGCACCCGACCCCTATGGCCCCTCCCACAGGTGGGGAGCCAATGGGAAGGGGGACCCACGTTACCCTTTCGGGCTGTGCCCGGCCGGGCCCCATGGGTGCAGGCCCGGCCACCAGGTGCTCGCCTTTGAGCCCCAACTCCAGGCCTGTCTCCAGGGGGGGGGGCCCCGGTGACCCGTGTCCGGTCAAGGGAAACCTGAGTCCATTTTTTGTCGTCATCATAAGGGGTCTTTGAGCTGTGCTTTGTCTGTTCCTTCACCTAGGACCTGTTTGCCATGGGTGACCCTGCCAGAAGAAGACCTTTCATGTTAATGTTTATTTAAAGACATTTGAATTTGAATTTGTGTCTCCAAATCCATGGTCCTTAGTCGGAAAAGGGTGGCATGCCCTCTCTAGGTCGTGGATGAGATCCTGCCCCAAGTGGGGGAGTTCAAGTATCTTGGGGTCTTGTTCACGAGTGAGGGAAGAATGGAATGGGAGATCGACAGGCGGATCAGTGCAGCGTCTGCAGTGATGCGGCCTTTGTATCGATCCGTTGTGGTAAAGAAGGAGCTAAGCCGAAAGGCGAAGCTCTCGATTTACCGGTCAATCTACGTTCCTATTCTCACTTATGGTCACGAGCTGTGGGTCGTGACCGAAAGAACAAGATCCTGGATGCAAGCGGCCGAAATGAGTTTCCCCCGCAGGGTGTCCGGGCTCTCCCTTAGAGATAGGGTGAGAAGCTCGGTTATCCGGGAGGATCTCAGAGTAGAGCCGCTGCTCCTCCACATCGGGAGGAGCCAGATGAGATGGCTGGGGCATCTGATTCGGATGCCTCCCGGACGCCTCCCTGGTGAGGTGTTCCGGGCACGTCCCACCGGGAGGAGACCCCGGGGACGACCCAGGACACGCTGGAGAGACTGCATCCTTCGGCTGGCCAGGGAACGCCTCGGGATCCCCCCGGAAGAGCTGGAGGAAGTGGCTGGGGAGAGTTAAGTCTGGGCGTCCCTGCTAAAGATACTGCCCCCGCGATCCGACCTAGGATAAGCGGTAGAAAATGGATGGATGGATGAATTTGTGGCTGGCAAAGAGTGCTGGGGGTAGTGTTGGTACTGTTCGAGCAAGCGGCACATGCCCGCAGTATTAGTGGATGTGCACTCACACATTTTCCTGCTGAAATGAAGGCCGTCGTGTGTTTCGATGTTAATTCCATTTGTAGATGACCAATCCCTGGTCCAGCCTGTGTGGAGTTTGCATGTTCTCCCCGTGCCTGCGTGGGTTTTCTCCGGGCACTCCGGTTTCCTCCCACATCCCAAAAACATGCATTAATTGGAGACTCTAAATTGCCCGTAGGTGTGAATGTGAGTGCAAATGCTTGTTTGTTTGTATGTGCCCTGCGATTGGCTGGCAACCAGTTCAGGGTGCACCCCGCCTCCTGCCCGATTACAGCTGGGATAGGCTCCAGCACGCCCGCGACCCTAGTGAGGAGAAGCGGCTCAGAAAATGGATGGATGGATGGATGCATTGCACATACAAGTTAAATACAAAAGATTTACCTGAATAAATGTTTGAAAACAAATGTTTCAAAATATTAAGTATAAATATATAGTCCTCAAAGCTAAACTGTACTTAACAAATGTACTTTATTGAATACATATATTGAACTTTTATGTTCTGCACAGTTTGAAAATTTATTTCAGTTATTCTTTCACATACCACTCGAGGGAGCCCGCGTACCACCAGTGTTACTCGTACCATACGTTAAGAATCTGTGGTGTATATGTAAAGTTTTAGGTAGCCTTTTAATATTTTAGTTCATGTAAGTGCAAGTAACTGTTAAATTTGAAGATCAAACTTTGACGTCTATTTAGCTATTAAGATCCTATTGTGGTAGTGGTTGGCGAGTTCATTTCTCAGAAAACGTGTAAGCTTTAGCATAGTCTACACTCTCGGGATAATCTTTTAGTTACAGCAGCTTTTTAATGCAAAACAGATAAATCAACCTTACCGGTAACATAAATGGCCTGGTGGAGAAGTGAGGTGAAGCTAAACTAGCTGTTAGTGGTAATCAAGTGTTCTTTGTGCAGATGTTTGACTGGATCAGCCACAACAAAGAGTTGTTTCTACAGAGCCATACTGAGATCGGCCGAGCATACCAACATGCCGCCGAGCTGCAGACGCAACACAACCACTTTGCCATGAACTCTATGGTAGATAACACACAGACACACTCCCACAACTCACACTATGATACCACACAACAGAGACACATATTGTTACATTTTTATCCCCTCTAGAACGCTTACGTCAATATCAACAGGATCATGTCGGTAGCGAGTCGCCTGACAGAGGCGGGACACTACGCCTCCCCACAGATTAAACAGATCTCAAGTCAGCTGGACTTGGACTGGAAAAGCTTCGCCGCTGCTCTCGATGAACGCTCAACCATACTCGCCATGTCTGCCGTTTTCCACCAGAAAGCGGAACAGGTGAGTAGAACAAAAAAAGTCCCTGACTTGGTTAAACAAACAAACAAACAAACAAACAAACAAACAAACACACACTATTTTCTGGTTTTGTTTCTTAGTTTGAAAAAAAAAAAAGAAATCAATGAAAAAAAGAAAATAAATAAAAGCGAACTGGATCATGGCACATTTGTCTAAAACTTAACATTTCAGTTTACATAATACTAAGCTGTGCCCCCAAAATGCTGACTGGCCAATCACTGCGCACCACAGAGCAGATGTCTGATACTTTCCTGCCATTGCTGTGTTTAATACAATAATCCATCCATTTTCTGTACCGCTTATCCTCACTAGGGTCTCGGGCGTGCTGGAGGCTATCCCAGCTATCCTTGGGCGAGAGGCAGGGTACACTCTGAACTGGTCGCCAGCCAATCACAGGGCACATATAAACAAACAACCATTCACACTCACATTCACAATTTTATTACAATAATATATTTTACAATTGTTTCAGGTTTTAAATATAGGGAAATTGTTATTTTTATTCTATTTCCAAAACTTGAAATTGTGTGCAGGTTTTGGATGACGCTATTCGGCTATCTGCATTGTCAGTTAAATCCCTCAAAAATCACCAAACACACCTGCACCCACTCCAATGTAAGCAATGTACTGTATCTGTAATATTTGTAAAATAATCCAGATAAATGCAGGCACTGGATAAAATGTGGTTGCCCACAAAGTCAGATAAATCAGTCAAAAATCAACACCTTCGTCTGCTCAAAAGGTAAACAGTGTACCAAAATTGAAAGAAGATGCTATTAATGTGAGTCCTAGATACTATCCGTAGCATATACACTAAGATAATGATGTTAGCCATGTGCTTCTCATTGTTTGTAGCCCTTCTGGTTTTGAATGACTGATAGTAAATAGAGCGCTAACAGTGTTGGGTGGCTGTGGCTGTGGCTTATTAGATAAAGCGGGTGGCCCAGTGATTCAAGGGTCACCGGTTCGAATCGCTGTCCTTAGGCAAGACACTGAACCCTAATTTGCTCCCAGTGGGCATGGTAGCAGCCACTCATTAGTGTGCGAATGTCAGGCTTTGTGAGGTGCTTTGGGCACAGTATGGTGTCGATATAGCGCTATATAAGTGTAGCCCTTCTGAAAGCTTGATGGATGCTTTTTAGCAGGGTTGACGTGGCAGCTCGCTTTGAATCCTGCTTGTCTCTGGATATTAGCTACAAGTTTATTTAAAGGGGGTGATGATAAAAAACTGTGAGTTGTGGAGTGGGGGGGAGGGGGTAAAGAGTGTGTTTGACTTTAATTAACAGGCCGCCTGGAAGGGAACTTAATAGACGAGAACAAAAATGCCACAAGAGGGTGACAATGAAAGAGAAAATTGACCTAATGAGGAGGTTTTAGTCAATTATCTAATAACTTCCAATCCAATTTCTTTGTCTATGTAGTTCTTGTCGGAGGTAGAGGCGTGGTGCAAGGTCTGCAGTGAAGGGGGGCTCCCAACCGAGATGCAGGAGCTGGAGCTGGCCATCCACCGTCACCAGAGCCTCTACGAGCAGGTCACACAGGCCTACACTGAGGTAAAAAAGTACCAGGACCTCAGGAGAGCCACAAGCAGAACCACACGAGAATCACAGAATAAAGCCCCAGACCACAGGAACAATTTGTGCGGCATTCTAAAAAAAATGTCCATATGCGTTCCGATTTTAAGAAAGGCATTTTAATTTATAGCCATGTGAAGTCAGTTTAAGCCCTCCAAAATCAACTGGGCTCGTTCTCCACCAAAGAACAATATTTGTTTGATGATAACTTCAAATTTGTAACTATAATATGATTATGCCCTGATTTAACTTAAGCTACAGTATCTTTCACAGCTTAGTTTCTATTTCATGATGGGGTTATAATGTTCTTGCTGGTAGAGAGCTTAAAATAAATGCATTATACTTGATCATCTATTGTCAGATATCCTTCAAAATCAATAGTTTTTCTTTTAAATAGTGAAAAAGTTCATAGATCCCTTGATGACTAGAAGAGTCACGTGTAATTTTAACACTTGACGTCAACCATCCCATGTCAGATATCAAAATGAAAATCGAATCGAAGTTAATACATTTTGGGGTGAAAATTGTGACTGAACTAGAGCTTTGATAGTGCATAAAATGATTATTTTAAAGTTCTAAGTAGTGATACACCAATATGTTTTTTTTAGGGCCGATACAGATTATTAGTAATCAAGGAGGCCGATAACAAATAATTTGAGCCGATATTCAATTTGCAGTGAAAAGGAAAATATTGGCATCAAAATATGAAATAATAAAAACTCCAACACTTGACTTCGTTTAAATGCATTTAACCAGATTTATTAAACAGCTTTTCAGATTTGCACCATGTTAGTTTTTTTTTTTTTTTTTTTTTTTTTTAAATCTTAGAAAATAGGCGTCTTTGTTTTAAAATTCTAACAAAAAGTGTAGGAGCTCCCTACACACAGGCTCAGCAGCATGTCTTACAAAGTTAAATGAAATCTGAAAAACAAATAAATAGCTCCCTAAAGTTTTCTATGGTATCCAGCTGACTCTGGGGCAGTCATGAAATAGACGGTACAGGCTCCAGAGGGTATGATTGATTTCCCAGTCTGTAGTCTTTTGCTCCATTTCTAAATGTGTCATGCACAATGTGTAAACCACATCCACAGACATTAAAGAGCCCTTTTCCACTTGCTTATTCATCTCCTTTTGGGTTAAATTTTTTTTTTTCCAGTTAACATGTGGTCCGTCCATGGACAGTTGCAGGAGATTGCGCAGCCCAGTCTCAGATAGCGTTTTGCTCAGTTTTTCAACAATATCGGGTGCCGAGGAGTGCGCCAAAAATTCAGAGCCAATGTACAGTATTTGATCTTTACTTCTGGTCCATCCCACAAACTAACGTGTACTTCCATTTGTTTCGACTGCAAATGTTTGTCAAGACTTTCCTCGAACATCACAGCATATGCATTTTTTTGCGAGACTTCTTTAAGTAGCACCTTCTTAAAATACGGGGCAAGTGCACACTTAACTGCACTTTGTCTCACCATACGCAAACCTACTCGCTATCTGGCTGTCAGGAAGCATTAACTTGAAAAGACGACTTACGTCTTCCGAAGACTTGTAAGAATATTGAGAATTTGCTTTTTATTTTTTCACCGGCTGTTAGAACTTCTGTTGTCGCTGTTACGTCCAACTTTGTCTGCTTCGCTGTTGGATTTGCAGACCCCACAGCCATGGCAGTCTGTGGCGCAGTAACTGTGCATGTCACGAAACCTGAAAACTCCCTGATGGAGTTTTTATAGTCTTTGGCAGCCAACATATGCTTCTTCCCCTTCATGTGGCTTACCAGTGCCGCTTCTCCCATGTTGGTTACATCAAAAGATTTTCAGCAAAGTCGGCATTTTGCACGTCCGTAGTCAGGGTCTTTCTGTACCTTTCTTTAGAAAGCCACTCATTTTTTTAAATGGCACTTCCCTCACCAATGTCATGACCTGTTGCATTTCCTGTATGGCGGCATACACAGCTAGAAGTGCAATGTTGCACTTCCGTGTCAATTTGAATTGTAATCATTTTAATTTTAATTGCATATTACACCATTTTATAAACTATTTGTTTTACGGATCTTAAATTTTATCGACGCAATATTTCCATGACTTTTCTAAAACTTCATATTAAAAAAAAAAGAAAAAATCCATAACTTTTCCAGGACCTGGAAAATGCATTTTCAATTTCCATATCTTTTCCAGGTTTTTCATGACTGTGCGAACCCTGAGTTTTAGACATAAATGCTTTGTTGTCTCACACACACACACACACTTGCACATGCATGCACACACACATAGGCACACACACAATTCTCTAGTCATCCCCTCGACGTGCATGCTACCTTGGCAATATCTTTAACTGCATGTGTGCATCTAAAAATAGACATTCCATTGATTTGTTTTTATAATCCTTTCCTTTGATTTTCTTCACTTATGTCTACCTGTATGTGAGTTAGCAACAGTGATGCGGCGCCCTAGTGCCCTCTATTGAACAACTGATTCTTTAGCAGAAAGTTGGTCAACCTTTGGGCCATTACTGAGATGAATACTGTATGTAGCTTTGCTTAATAAAGGTTGGGGAAAAACTGACAAGAGGAAATTCTTTCTGTCCATCTCATCTTGTCCCAACTTTTCCTTCTTTCTTGTTTGTGTCCAGGTGAGTCAGGATGGAAAAGCTTTGCTGGATGTCCTGCAAAGACCTCTGAGTCCCGGCAACTCAGAGTCTCTGACGGCCACCGCCAACTACTCCAAAGCGGTTGGTGACTTTTCAGTACATCATCTATACATACCACATACAATATATGGGTTTGGGCTTTCATTTGTATAGCGCTTTTATACCTTCAAGGTACTCAAAGCGCTTTAACACTGTCTCCTCATTCCCCTACTGAGCAGCATCAGGAGCAACTTGGGGGTTCAGTATCTTGCTCAAGGACATGGTCACAAGGGCCGTGGAACGAACCCTCAACCTTCTGGGCTGGGAGATGATCACTCTACTCCTTGAGCCATGCTACATATATATATATATATATATATATATATATATATATATATATATATAGATCCATCCATCCATCCATTTTCAACACCGCTTATCCTGGTTAGGGTCGCGGGGCGCTGGAGCCTATCCCAGCTGACTTCGGGCGAAAGGCGGACTACACCCTGAACTGGTCGCCAGTCAGTCGCAGGGCACATATAGACATGGACAACCATTCGCACCCACATTCACACCGTCACTGAGTGGGAACGGAACCCACGCTGCCTGCACCAAAGTCAGGCGAGTGTACCACTACACCATCAGTGACTTTTATATATATATACACACACACACACACACAGATTTGTTCCATCCATCCATTTTCTGAGCCACTTTTCCTCACTAGGGTCGCGGGCGTGCTGGAGCCTATCCCAGCTGTCATCGGGCAGGGGGCGGGGTACACCCTGAACTGGTTGCCAGCCAATCGCAGGGCACATAGAAACAAACAACCATTCGCACTCACAGTCATGCCTACGGGCAATTTAGAGTCTCCAATTAATGCATGTTTTTGGGATGTGGGAGGAAACCGGAGTGCCCGGAGAAAACCCACGCAGGCACGGGGAGAACATGCAAACTCCACACAGGCGGGGCCAGGGATTGAACCCGGGTCCTCAGAACTGTGAGGCTGACGCTCTAACCAGTCGGCCACCGTGCCGCCACAGATTTGTTAAAAAAGAAAAACTTAAATATTACACAGCCATAAGTATTCCGACCCTTTGCTCAGTATTTAGTAGAAGCACCCTTTTGAGCTAATACAGCCATGAGTCTTTTTGGGAATGATGCAACAGGTTTTTCACACCTGGATTTGCGGATCCTCTGCCAGTCCTCCTTGCAGCTCCTCTCCAGTTCTGTCAGGTTGGATGGTGAACGTTGGTGGCAGCCATTTTCAGGTCTTTCCAGAGATGCTTAATTGGGTTTAAGTCAGGGCTCTGTCTGGGCCATTTAAGAACAGTCACAGAGTTGTTCTGAAGCCACTCCTTCGTTATTTTAGCTGTGTGCTTCGGGTCATTGTCTTTTTGAAGGTGAACCTTCGGCCCAGTCTGAGGTTCTGATCACTCTGGAGAAGGTGTTCGTCCAGTATATCCCTGTACTTAACCGCATTCATCTTTCCTTTGATTGGAAACAGTCGTCCAGTCCCTGCAGCAGAAAAACACCCCCACAGCATGATGCTGCCACCACCATGCTTCACTGTCGGGACTGTATTGGATAGGTGATGAGCAGTGCCTGGGTTTTCTCCACACACGCTGTTTAGAATTAAGGACAGAAAGTTCTATCTTGGTATCCTCAGACCAGAGAATCTTATTTCTCACCATCTTGGAGTCCTTCAGGTGTTTTTTTTTTTTTTTTTTTTTAGCAAACTCCATGTGGGCTCTGCCATAAAGCGCCGACTGGTGGAGGGCTGCAGTGATGGTTGACTTTCTAGAACTTTCTCCCATATCCCAACTGCATCTCTGGAGCTCAGCCACAGTGATCTTTGGGTTCGTCTTTACCTCGCTCACCAAGGCTCTTCTCCCCCAATTCCTCAGTTTGGCCAGATGGCCAGCTCTAGGAAGGGTTCTGGTCGTCCCAAACGTCTTCCATTTCAGGATTATGGATGCCACTGTGCTCTTAGGAACCTTATGTGCAGCAAATTTTTTTTTTGTAACCTTGGCCAGATCTGCGCCTTTCCACAATTCTGTCTCTGAGCTCTTCAGGCAGTTCCTTTGACCTCATGATTCTCATTTGCTCTGACATGCACTGTGAACTGTAAGGTCTTATATAGACCGGTGTGTGGCTTTCCTAATCAAGTCAAATCAGTATAATCAAATACAGCTAGACTCCAATGAAGGTGTAGAACCATCTCAAGGATGATCAGAAGAAGTGGACAGCACCCCAGTTAAATATGAGTGTCAAAGCAAAGGGTCTGCATACTTATGGCTGTGTGATATTTCACTTTTTCCTTTTCAATAAATCAGCAAAAAGTTTTCTTTCTGTGTGTACATTAATGAGGAAAAAAAATAACTTAAATGATTTATATATCCATCCATCCATTATCTGAGTCGCTTATCATCACAAGGATCACAGGAGCGCTGGAGCCTATCCCAGGTATCATCAGGCAGGAGGCGGGGTACACCCTGAACTGGTTGCCAGCCAATCGCAGGGCACATATAAACAAACACATTCACAGTGAGCATGCATGCACACTAAAACATACGCGAGCATGCATTCTAGCGTATGTTTTTAAAAAGGCAGTGGGAACAAAACTGAGTTCGGTTGTAGTTTAATGAAGTATTTAACAATGTAAACAGTGAGTTTGGTTGTACTTTATTGAAGTATTTAACAATGTACTCAGGTTATTTTTGATCAATCCTCATCCACAAATCCATCAAAGTCCTCATCTTCTGTATCGGAAATGAACAGCTGGGCAAGTTCTCCATCAAACACGCCAGGTTCCCTCTCGTCATTGTCGGACTCAGTCTCGTTGCCGGGGGCCTGTTCAGCAATGATGCCGGCATTTTCTTGCTTCCTCCACTTACGAACCATGGATTTGTTGATCTTGAATTCTCTCGCGGCTGCTCGATTCCCATGTTCCTCCGCGTAACTGATAGCTTGCAGTTTAAACTGTGCTTCGTAAGCGTGTTTCTTCATGGGTGCCATTTTCGGGGGTCCTTTGCCAAACCTATTGCGGGTGTGGCTTTCGCGTCCTCTTTCACGCGCACCCTTCCCCCTTTAACGTCCACATGCTGTCCTCAGTCATGTCCGCCTTTCCTCTATAGAAGCAGCGTGTCGACAGGAAATGCTCCCAGTCAGTCAAGCGGAGCGCTCATCAAAGTCACACAACAACATTTACAGATTTGGGAACTCGGTGCACACATGAGGCGCGCCGCATTATCAGGCGCCCCGTCCATTTTGGAGAGATTTTAAGACTTTTAAGTGCACCATATGGTCTTGAAAATACGGTAATGCATGATTTACAGGGAAATTAAAGAAAACATGACCCAAAAACTACGTTCGAAAAGAAAATACAATTTAAAAAAGAAAATACTTGTCTTAAGCCCAAATTATTGATATATTAATTCATTGATTTATCATCCTGTAAAAGTAAATATATGCTATATTTTTTATGTTTAGGTTCATTGTATACTTGATGTTGTCCATGAAGTGCTCCACCATCAGCGCCGTCTGGAGAACATTTGGCAGCACCGAAAGGTCCGACTGCACCAAAGACTGCAGCTGTGTGTCTTCCAGCAGGATGTCCAGCAGGTATACACACGCGCACACACACACACACACACACAGACCTACACGCACACACAAACACACACACACACACACACAGACACACACGTATGTACTTAGTAAGTGTAAATAATACAAAACAAAAATGGGAGCATATTTCTTGAAGCCACAGTAGAGTGTGTCATCCTGTGGCGACATGTGTTTCCCATCAGCTCTCTTTATCCGTCAGCTTCCCAAAACCAGGAAAACTTATCAGATCCGAGTGGATGTTAGCTCCGCTGGCACTGCCGTTGACGCTTCGGCAGATAAATGAAGCATCGAGATTTAAAACCACCATAAAGAATAGGCCACTATCAAAGGATGCACACATATATGGACTAAAGTACTGGGACTAATTTCTCAATAAATTTGATTAATCAGTCAGAGGTTTCCCTACACTTCCCCCACAAACACAAGTATTTCCTCCCTCTCCAAGGTCCAAAAATTTCAATCCACTGCAGAATGTACTAACAGGCTGTTAAGTGCATGCCAAAGCAATGGGTGATGCTATAGCCAACAACTATAAATCTATTCTAGCCAACCAGATACCAGAAAAAAGGCATTTCTTGAAAAGGTACAATGAACAAGAATGCTGAATTAGGCTTGGGGAGGGACTCCTGTGCACCACACAAGTCACAACAATAGACAAAAGCTAAATAAAATAGTACAGTAAAAAAGTATTATTCATTTACAAAAGCAACCTACACTGTGACATCATACCGTAAAAACATTTTTTTCCTGAAAACGGGCGAATACAAATCAGTTTGAATGGATCCAATACACAGTTTTTGTGTATGTAAAACAAAAATGTACAGCTTGTTTTAAAAATAATCTTCATCAAAACATTGGGAACAATGATCTTCTTCCAACTTTTTGGGAACAGTTTGGGGCAGGCCCCTCTGAAATCATCCAAAGTAACAATGAGTCAGACCGTTTTGAGTGGATTTCTTCAGGGAAATGTTGGTGGTCCATTTGTTTTCTAAAAAACGTAAACTCTCTTCATCTTTGTTGCAAGTCAAAATAGGTCTTGCAGCAGTGCCAGTGACCTCCCAAGTCAGCAAAAAAATCTCACAGACGCACTCTAAAATCTAGAACGACTGGAAGCTGCTATAGCAGAAAAGCAGGCTAACAACTCCATATTTCATTACTTAAGACTTTTTTTGTTGGTGGAATTTGTATATCATACATTTTCAGTGACATCCAAACAAACAATCAGACACAATTTTGAGTGGAGTTCCTCAGGAAAAGGTTTTAGGTCCATTCATTTATCAAGTCAAAATGCAAATGGGGAAATAACTCCACAGTTCATTCTCTCTTCACGTTCCATGTTGCTGGGGATAAAGCTCACTACATCTAACTTTTATTAAACTTGATTGAAAACCCAAAATGCTTTTTTTTTTTCTGACCGGTTTCCAATCAAGTTCCATAAAAGTCATGAGATTCTTCCCCAGTTACAAGTTGACATTTGTGCCAAAGATGCATTTTTGTTGATGTTAAACCACATGTTCTCTCGAGTTTATTAAGGTCAGTCTCGGGCTATGCTGTTGCAAAATTGGCACACAACAGTAGTTTTGCAATAATGCTACTTAGTGATGCACAAAGCCTTTTGGTAGAGGTAATACATGTAAATAAACTGATAATGTGACTGCTTTCAGCACACAATGCTCACACTCTTGTAACTTAGTGAGAAACCAACACCAGCACCATTAACAGCCTTGAGATATACAACCCCAATTCCAACAAAGTTGGGACATTGTGTTAAACACAAATAAATACAGAATACAATGACTTGAAAACATTTTCAACCTATATTTAATTGAATACACTACAAAGACAAGATATTTAATGTTCAAACTGATAAACTTGATTGTTTTTAGGAAATAATCATTAACTTAGAATTTTATGGCTGCAACACGTTCTAAAAAGCTGGGACAGGTGGCAAAAAAGACTGAGGAAGTTGAGGAATGCTCCTCAAACACCTGTTTGGTACATCCCACAGGTGAACAGGCTAATTGGGAACAGGTGGGTGCCATGATTGGGTATAAAAGGAGCTTCCCTGAATTGCTCAGTCATTCACAAGCAAAGCTGGGGCGAGGTTCACCTCTTTGTGAACAAGGGCGTGAGAAAATAGTCGAACAGTTTTAGGACAATGTTCCTCAACATACAATTGCAAGGAATTTAGGGATTTCATCATCTACGGTCCATAATATTATCAAAAGGTTCAGAGAATCTGGAGAAATCACTACATGTAAGCGGCAAGGCCGAAAACCACCATTGAATGCTCGTGACCTTCGATCCCTCAGGCGGCACTGCATCAAAAACCGACATCAATGTGTAAAGGATATCACCACATGAGCTTTGTAACACTTAAGAAAAGCAATGTCAGTAAATAGTTCAGTGCTACATCCGTAAGTGCACCTTGAAACTCTACTATGCAAAGCAAAAGCCCTTTATCAACAACACCCAGAAACGCCGCCGGCTTCTCTGGGCCCAAGCTCATCTAAGATGGAGTGATGCAAAGTGGAAAGGTGTTCTGTAGTCCGACGAGTCCACATTTCAAATTATTTTTGGAAATTGTGGACGTCGGGTCCTCCGGGCCAAAGGGGAAAAGAACCATCCGGACTGTTATGGACGCAAGGTTCAAAAGCCAGCATCTGTGATGGTATGGGGCTGTGTTAGTGCCAATGGAATGGGTAACTTACACATCTGTGAAGGCACCATTAATGCTGAAAGGTACATTCAGGTTTTGGAGAAAATTATGCTGCCATCCCAGCAATGTCTTTTTCACGGACGCCCCTGCTTATTTTAGCAAGACAATGCAAAACCACATTCTGCACGTGTTACAACAGCGTGGCTTTGTAGTAAAAGAGTGGGGGTACTAGACTGGCTTGCCTGCAGTCCAGACATGTCACCCATTGAAAATGTGTGGCGCATTATGAAGCGTAAAATACGACAACGGGGACCCCGGACTGTTGAACAGCTGAAGCTGTACATCAAGCAAGAATGGGAAAGAATTCCACCTACAAAGCTTCAACAATTACTGTCCTCAGTTCCCAAACATTTATTGAATGTTGTTAAAAGAAAAGTGGTGAACATGACCCTGTCCCAGCTTTTTTGGAACGTGTTGCAGCCATAAAATTCCAAGTTTATGACTATTTGCTAAAAACAATAAAGTTTATCAGTTTGAACATTAAATATCTTGTCTTTGTAGTGTATTCAATTAAATATACGTCGAACATCATTTGCAAATCATTGTATTCTGTTTTTATTTATGTTTAACACAACGTCCCAACTTCATTGGAATTGGGGTTGTACATTATGTGTGTAAGAAGGGATTGAGAATTCCTATCCACATATGAAGGCTGCTTATGTGGATTCAGACGGGAGAGGGACACGAGCAAAACACCGAACGAAGAAGAGATCACATCGGTGGAGGCAGTAAATTCAGTGGAGAACACAGTTTTGCCAAAAATAGCCGTCACGTACCGGCTGCTACGAGGCCTCAGAGACACCCGTTGAGCGAGCGGTGCGTGGCGTAGAGGAACGCACTTGGAAAGCGCAGCACGCGTCCAACGGCAAATAAATCTGAGCCGAGCAGTTGATGATATTTCCCCCCGAGAGAGGAAGGCCAAAGCACAAGTGAAGGTGTAGCTGGAGCATATAAGGTGTGTAGTTTGATTTGGCACGTTCAACCTTCGACCGACCTTGTGCTCCCCCAAACAAATCATTTTAAAAAGAGCTGCTGAGACATTCATGTGCGTTTACGCTCATTGCTTCCAATATTTTACTTCGGTAAACTTTGACTTTTGTCTTTTCCAAATTGCAGTCGTACCTCTACTGAAGGCTATAGTATACTCTCGCGGACGTCAACCGCGCTGACGTCACTGAGGCTATCCCGCACACAGTTTATACTCGAGCGCAACCCATGTGCGCTGTTTTGTAGGGTGTAGCCCTACTACCCCATACAACAATCATATCTAATGTGTCATTGTTCTAGATATATTAGGATTTACTTTTCTCATCTTGTAGACAGTTAGTGCTTTTTCTTTTGTTGTCTTCTTTTCTTACTCCTCTCTAGAAACCTTGTTCTGTTCGACTGATGGACTCGGATTCTCAATAAATATCCATTATAATACTAAGAAACCACAGCAGTGGCTTAAACACTCCACTGTGACACAGTAAAACTGTTCCGGCGTGAAAGGGATACAAATCTCCATTCTGCTTGACCTAGCAGCCAAACACGACAAAATAAAAAAAAAAAAAAAAAAAAAAAAAAATAAAAGAATTATGACCAAGCAGATACGCTGCTGCTCGAGTGAAGGGAATAAAAAAGGTGAGCCACAGTTGCAGATGCACTTTCAGAATGGGACAAACAGTTAAACACAAATACAGAATGAAAACACGTGCAACGAGCTTGAAGAATAAGCTTACAACTAACCTAATCACGTGGTAAACAGCCAACCCGACTGACTGCAACTCCTGACGTCACTTACCAGGCCACGGCACTTCAGGACACACAATACAGTAAACACTAAAGTATGTGGGTGACTTTTGGCTTTATACAGTTTATGAAAACAGTTTATAGCTTTACTTTCTCTTTTATTGTTTTTATATTTA
This sequence comes from Phyllopteryx taeniolatus, assembly GCF_024500385.1. Classification (NCBI taxonomy): domain Eukaryota; kingdom Metazoa; phylum Chordata; class Actinopteri; order Syngnathiformes; family Syngnathidae; genus Phyllopteryx; species Phyllopteryx taeniolatus. Next base: position 1,272,369 of record NC_084513.1, read on the forward strand.
TTTCTAATAGGGCTCGGACTCACACTCCAAAACACAATTCGCTATTTGCGTTGACAGCAACGAAAGAGACATGTCGTAGAATGAAAGATGCAATTTGAAAACTATCTATTGAACCAGAAAAAAAATACGCTGGCATGTTTTGGCTGGCGGCACGGTGGCCGACTGGTTAGAGCGTCAGCCTCACAGTTCTGAGGACCCGGGTTCAATCCCCGGCCCCGCCTGTGTGGAGTTTGCATGTTCTCCCCGTGCCTGCGTGGGTTTTCTCCGGGTACTCCGGTTTCCTCCCACATCCCAAAAACATGCATGAATTGGAGACTCTAAATTCCCCGTAGGCATGACTGTGAGTGCGAATGGTTGTTTGTTCCTATGTGCCCTGCAATTGGCTGGCAACCAGTTCAGGGTGTACCCCGCCTCCTGCCCGATGACAGCTGGGATAGGCTCCAGCACGCCCGCGACCCTAGTGAGGAGAAGCGGCTCAGAAAATGGATGGATGGATGTTTTGGCTGCTGCTTCTCCCTCTGGAAAAGTATTTCTTTTTAGTTTAAAATGGCTTACTTTAACCAGTATCCCTCGCCCTACCGTGGCCAAAAGTAAAACCCGTGTCTGTTTTTTCTCTGGGTATGGTACTCCAGCTTCCTCCCGCATTCCAAAAACATGCATGCTACCCCTATTGAAGACTCTCAATTGCCCAGGTGTGAATGTGAGGGTGAATGGTTGCTTGTTGATATGTAGACTATGATATACAGCTTTAGCGTATATTTGTTGAATAAAATGTAATTAATTTAGGAGAAAAGAATAAGTTGGAAGCGACGCCTGCGTTACTTCCGGTTTAGCGCAATTTTAAAGTAAAGCGTTATAAATCAAGCTATTTTATCTAGAAAGGGGCACCATGTCACTTTTTAGATGTATAAAACTTCAGGACAAAGTGACGGCAAATCTTTTATCCTCAGTTTCGTAATTTGAAGGGTGCTACATGAATTAAATAGGAGTTCTAGACAACCAGAGTTTTTCTTCCTCGAACCCAAACACACAACAATGCGTGTAGTGAATTTTAGGGAAAATTTAATGATCTAACATGGGGAATCTACAGGGAAGCAATAATAAAAAACAACAACACAGAAAACAAACAAAGGACAGACGAACATTGGCAAAGGAAATTGATTTGTGATGTGAGGTTGGTAGTGAGCATGGGTTGACAATGCGTATAGCTGGAATTCCTGTTCACGTTAGTTTAAAATCCAAATATGCACTAATCTGTACTTTTAGTAGACTGCAAGTTTGATTTACGTGAGTTGACCAATTCAGGCAGGTGGGTCGACGTTCCGGGGGTTGGCAAGAGCGCTCACGAGTGATGGTTTGCGGAAAAAGCAAGGAAAGAGAAAAAGACACTTCAAGTGCAGGTTGGCCGGCGTGCTGGCAGTGGCAATGCTTGACACGCGGTCAGGAAAAAACTCGCAGAGCAAATTACTTCCCAACCGAGCCTTGTCCGTAAACTGCCCCACAACGAAAAGGGTAGCTTTGGGGAATTGGCAGGTGCTCCCTTGGCAGCGCGGCAGGGAGGTTCGGCGTCTCCCAGCCTCCGCCACCTCGTGGTGAGAGGTTGGGGGCTCCCCGGGCTGGGCCAGACCTTCGGCAGGTGGAACAATGAGAGAGTGAGCGAGCGAGCGAGAGAGAGTGAGAGAGGGAGAGACAAAGGAACTTCGGCCTTTTATCCGCTTCATAGAGCGAGGCCTAGAATCACATTTCATCTTAGTATAATTTGTGGTTTAAAACCAGTGGAGTAACATATTAATTCTTGGATTTGAGATAACGAGACCATTGTTCCGCTTTGCCTTGTCACGTGCCCATCCTCTTTAATCCCGGTAACGAATGTTTCAAGTGTGTGGGATTGTTGGCAACACTAATATTTACAATGTGGCATTCGTGTTGTGGGGTGAAACATTTCATCCGGTTCAGTTGACAACAGATTTGACATCAGATATTCAAGTTTGCAGAAATACAGTCACTAGTGGCGATCATATAAAGTTCTTAAAATATTAGATCACATTCAAGTCCAGTGCAGACTGTGTTCAGTTAATCCGGGTTTGCAGTGGCCTTCCGCCACCTGTGGGGGTCGCTCGTGTATCGTCCATTGTCTCAGCCCAGATGTGCAGGTGTCACGACGCACAGCAGGAAGGAGAATTCTTTGTTGTTCAGGCTCTCCAGGCTGGCTGGTGGTGGAAGTTAATTAATTTAGCGTTCTGGTGCGAAAACAGTTGTCTTTGTCTCAGTTTTGATGCTCCGTGGGCTTGTAATTCACTTAGCGTCCGCATTCTAAACCACGTCTGTGTCTCCGCTTTGATGCTTAGGCTTACGTGCTCTGTGATCATCCACCTCGGTGGGTGGGGGGAGCGGCGATAGTGATGCCGCTTGGTCTGGAGTTTTTTTTGTGGTCACGGTGCCATCGGGCGAGAGCTTGCCGTTTACACAGTATTGGTGACCAGTTTATGGTGTGCCCCGCCTCTCACCCAAAGTTGGCTTCAATAGGCTGCAGCTTACCTGTGGCACTACTGAAAACAAGCACGATAGAAAATGAATGGATTTATCATCATTTAAAATCTTTTGATTAAAATATTGAAAAAAATTGGTTGTACAAAGCAATTCATTGTTGCTTGTTGTTAGGAAGAATTATTGGGGCATTATGCCCCATCAGCCATTTTGAACAAAATTTAAATAATAATAAATAATAATATATAAAAATAATATAATAGTAAACAATAATGTGGCGGCACGGTGGACATCTGGTTAGAGCGTCTGCTTCACAGTTCTGAGGACTGGGGTTCAATCCCCGGCCCCACCTGCGTGGGTTTTCTCCGGGCACTCCGGTTTCCTCCCACATCCCAAAAACATGCATGGTAGGTTAATTGAAGACTCTAAATTGCCCGTAGGTGTGAATGTGAGTGTGAATGGTTGTTTGTTTATATGTGCCCTGCGATTGGCTGGCAACCAGTTCAGGGTGTACCCGCCTCCTGCCCGATGATAGCTGGGATAGGCTCCTGCACGCCCACGACCCTTGTAAGGATAAGTGGCTCAGATAATGGATGGATAAATCATAATGTTGCAAATTAGTCATTTTCAAGTATTTTATTGGTAAAACTGTGGCAAAAGGCTCCCCTACCCTACACACCAGAGAAAGGGTTAGGAGAGCCAGAAGGAACAGGAACAACAAAACATCAAATCCATAAAGAGAAAACAAAAATATTAGACCATGCAAATTTTTAAAGTGAGTCTTCATACAGCTTAACAAATAGCTGCTTTAATTATACTGTTTCAACTTGAACAGATGGCTACCCAATGACACACATCACACAGCCTGTTAAAGGCACATATGTAACAAGGTAACACTACAATACGAACAGTCTATACATTTTATGCTTAAAATGTGCTTTTTTTTTGTCATCAAATATATGTTTATAAAGGTGTGTTTTAATATCTTTACATCGGTGTAAAGCATGCAGGAGTGGTAAAACTGGAAGAAAAAATAGTTTTTAATACAGTTTCTCTGTATTTACATCGGCGGCACGGTAGCCGACTGGTTAGAGCGTCAGCCTCACATTTCTGAGGACCCGGGTTTCTCCGGGCACTCCGGTTTCCTCCCACATCCCAAAAACATGCATTCATTGGAGACTCTAAATTGCCCGTAGGCATGACTGTGAGTGCGAATGGTTGTTTGTTCCTATGTGCCCTGCGATTGGCTGGCAACCAGTTCAGTGTGTACCCCGGCTCCTGCCCGATGATAGCTGGGATAGGCTCCAGCACGCCCGCGACCCTAGTGAGGAGAAGCGGCTCAGAAAACGGATGGATGGATGTATTTACATCTATAGCGGATAATTCTGGATTTTATCCCCGACAATGAACAGGGGTTCACTGTACTACAAAAAAAAAAAAAACTAAACTCAGAAAGGAATAAAACACAAGACACATGAATTTAACTATTAACTCACTATGCCATTTTGGTAACAATCTACTTGAGCTTGTGTGGTGGCCCGTCATGTAGAAGTGAGTCGCTTAGTTCTTCTAAATGTGCTCAAAATTTTGAGTTCCTTCTCTGCCTGTCAGGTGATGGACTGGATCGAAAACCATGGCGAAGCTTTCCTCAGCAAGCACACTGGAGTGGGAAAGTCTCTTCATCGAGCTCGAGCCCTGCAGAAACGGCATGACGACTTTGAAGACGTCGCCCAGGTTGGACATTGTTCTCTTAAAAGTAAAGTACAAAAATAATAATATAGTAAAATAAAAAATAGTTTTAAAATGGTTTGTGTTGAACGGTACTGCATGACACTTGGAGCTGTTTCCAGTCGCGGTGCTGACTTGAATGACGCCCAAAGCGACGGCTCAAGACGTCCCCTCTCAGGCCGATCATCAAACGGGGGAGGGGAGGGGGGTGACAGTACATTTTCGCCGGTAAATAATACTCCAAAAACATTGGGCGGTACAGCATTACATTATTAATCCAGTTGTCAACGGGGGTGTAGGGGCATGGGGAGTATGTGGGGGCAAAAACAACGGGTGGTACATCTTATCAAATATCAATGGACAGCTCTTAGTATAATGTATAATTGAGAATCATGTGTGTTAATCCTATGAAAAATGTGCAGTGATGTAATCTTAAAAGTCAGATGACAAGTATGTTATGGGGTCAGTTAAAATTCATATTTGCATTGCATATATGTTATGTAATACATGCACGTAACTTCCAGCAAGTTTTCAACCATAGGTTAGCTAAAAATTTGGTTTTTATGACGCATATTGAGTCCTCCCCGAACATACCCGAAGCTCAAGACACCGAGGTGCGGTTACTCTATCCACCACAAGGGCTACCAGAAGTGACGTTGCAATTCCCAAACACAGCGCGCTACACTCTATACGCAAAGGCGAGCAATGTGTTGGAATATGTGGAAGGGAAGGATTTCGACGTACAGGAGCACCCAACTTAACTTGGCATCGTCAAAGCGTACATATTTGAGCCGATCAGGAGGTCGGAACCTGTCAGCGACGACGACGAGCAGGCAAATAGCAGCTGTACAACAGAAAAAGAGAGTGGCCACTGGCTCGATGTGACGGTATATCAAAAGCATGTCTTCTTATACACTCATGGCTTTTGAAATAATGGCACCCCAGGGGTGCCAATATTTTTGAGCACAACTATTGCGACTCGAGTTGCATTATAACACGGCGCACACAAAGTCTTTGCCATGTGTCTGTTGGCTTGTCATAGAGGCAAAAGTACAGACGACAGTACTGAAAATTACTGTGTGGGTCTTTTTTTCCTACTGCCCAGTGCATAGTAACCATAATTGAGTTGTAGGTATATATAAGGAAATGCACACCTTGTGTCTGCGCCGCTTCGCTGGTGCATCGTGTCGGCTACGAGATTTCGTTCTCTTGGTGGCGATGGAGGTCCCGATGGCCATCGGAAAAATAGCACCGCAGCTGGTTTCAGCCTTTGCCTAACTACACCTGTGTATCCAATGCTTTCTCAAAACACGCCGGTTCGAAGTGATCGGCACAGAGTTTGGAATGCTTGCTTAGGCACCCATAGCTTACCACGCTTCTTCCCCTGTCGAGTGACTTTCACTGTCCACTGGTCACGTATTCCTTCTTCACTAGAAAAAGCCAAAAAAAACCAAAAAAAAAAACCTCAACGCTGCCTAAACCATCGTGACATCGTTAAATCATACAACAAATATAGGACGGGAACAACAGCATGGAAAAATAGCACACAACGCCGAATGAACAGGATGTTTGGCTTGTGTGACGTCACAGCGCCGGAAAGCGATGAAGACCAGCAGGCGCGGGATGCAGAAAGCAGAAGCCGCATTCTGCATCATATCGATATTCTTTCACCTTGAAATTTGATGACTTTTCCTCAGGTGTGCAAAAATACACAAAAATCAAAATAGTTAAGATGTCATTTTTTACACAAGTTTACACTGTACTGGCGCTCGAACTTGACACAACAGATAAATGCAATGAATTTGTTTGCTATTTTAGTGAAAAAATAAAATCCATTAGCTCAAGTATCAGCACAAATCAGCAAAATGAAATAATGATACAACATCTACAACCTTCTAGAAATTACTCTATTACCATGCCAGAATTTGATACAGTTGACCAAAAAGCTGAAGAAAAAACTATTCCACAGCTGAAACCATTGTAGAGGACATGCTCCCTGCAACCTGAGGTGTCACAGTGACTCCCCCACAACTTGATAAACTGCTTTCTTCCAAGCGGCCCTGCTGTGCGAGACAACCACTAGAAGATGCCTACTGGACCTTAACCTAATTAGCAGCTCTCCATCAAATCTGGATTCCCGTTTTCAGAAAGACTCCATTCCTTCTTTTGAAGATAGCGACCAAAAGGTTGGATCCTTTTGAAGACCAAGCTGGGCAGATCGACAACGGAACGCAAATACAGCAATGAACTATTTGCTTAATATTCAAACATACACGCAAGGCGCCACCCACTGGTGTTTGAGAGTACTGCAACCCGGAATGGTTGTTTTTAACTGAAGATAAAATGTCCATTTTGATATTTCACCAACTCTGAAGAAATAGTCCAAATGTATGCCTTGATGTCTGTGTCAGTGTGTCAACTTGACAGGTGCAGCTGCGAGACTTTGAGAATTGATTGTCTCGATTTGAAGCCCAAACAGCAAAAAATGTGATTGAACCATAAACAGTTGATTTGTCAAGAATAAAATTTCAACAATCATTCTATATCCCTGTACTTGGCTGCATTCATCTTTCCTTTGATTGCAACCAGTCGTCCTGTCCCTGCAGCTAAAAAACACCCCCACAGCATGAAGCTGCCACCACCGTGCTTCACTGTTGGGACTGTATTGGACAGGTGATGAGCAGTGCCTAGTGAGGATAAGCGGTACAGAAAATGGATGGATGGATGGATGGGATTCAAATCAAACTGTCAAGCATTTCAGAAAAGCATTATCATTCAACAAAACATAACCATAAATACATTAATGATGGTTGTTGTTAAGTCGTACTTTAAAAAACAATATTTCACAAATTCTGTCAGTGTGTAAATTTATGAGCACAACTGTATGCATACAGTCATCTGTACCCCTGTCATATTGGAATGAAAGTGTAGGCTACACCTTTTTCATAACCTCTAGGCGGTGGTGGCATATTAGAATGAAAGTGTACACCTTTCTCATAACCGCTCGGTGGCGGTGGCATATTGCAATTAAAGTGTATAGCTTTTTCATAACCTCTAGATGGCGGCATACATTTATAAAATGTGAAAGTTTTATTTCATTTCCCCTTATACGGCTGTATAATGCGCAATATTGACGTTTGACAATTTCTTGGGGAAAAAATGCTCATTATACACGAGAAATTACGGTACTAAACATAAGGAACAAAAGTCATATAGAAGTCAGATAGTGTCTTGGCAAAATCTGCAACCTGCAAAAACAAGTACCTGCCCAAAAAAAGTACCAAATGAAAATAATTAAAATACACTTTCCCTTTTCTCTAAAACATTGATGAAGGATTAATCACCCATTTATCAATATCAGACTATTAATATATTCTGGAAATATCTTGGCCTGGTCCAAAGTGACCCAAAACATACTGTGTACATGGAAAATGAACAGTATGTAAGGGTTAATATTAACTATCACCGTATGCTATGCATCACCATTAACTGGGACAATGAAACAACAAACAAGTTGTCTAATGAGCATGAATGTCACATATTGCTGCAAAAGTCATCCATCTAGCAACATGCTAAACACCAATGTCGAAAAAACACATGAATGTTTTCAGTTTGAGTCATCAATGACATTTTACTGCCTTTAATGTGAGATTTATTTGTATCTGTTGTCATGACGACCTTTCTGTCTCTGGCCATCACTTTTTGGGGGCTTTTTTTATTCACTTGACACGGATGACTATAAATCTGCAATAATCCCTCAACCCCGTACTAAAGCAGTCATGCAGCACAAAGTATTAATCTCCTGTACATTATAATCTTTATCTTTTGACTAATCCTTCCCTTACATGAGGGAATATCCAGACGATAACTCGTCTCATCCCATCTGAAGAGTCCGAGACCTGATGTGTGTCTAAGAAGAAGAGGAAGTATGGCAGCTGTGATCATTCATACATAACAAAACAGAACCACAATCTGATTTATTTGGATCATAAGAGATTTAACCTTCAATCAAAGTTCAATCCCTTTTTAGGCACATAGAGGGAGAAATATTGAGCTTCACAAAAAGGAACTAACATTTCATATAGCTAGATCCGATATACATTGTTCTTATAATGTGTGCGAGTGTGTGTGTGTGTGTGTGTGTGTGTGCGTTAACAGTAAATCTCATTAAACCACATCATGGAAGTGTTAATTTATTTTTTTTAAATCACTTATCTTTAGCTATTATTTCATGCTCTCCTTTTTGGGGTTTTGTTCTATATTTTCAATAAGATTCAAGATTTAACATTTCTTGTATTATTTTTACCATGACATCCCTGTCAGCAGTGTTTAGCAGTAAAGCCAATTGAACCACATCAAATGTGATGAAACAATATTTTTTGCATTATTGATTATACATTCTTATTTCATGTTTCAACAGTAAACAATGAGAAGGGGGTGTGAAACACTTATTCCACCCTGTTGTGTTGAATGCCATTGAAATATCCTGGCAGTATTCCGCTTGGGATCTGTTTAAAAAGCCAAGATCTCTATGTGAAATACACTGCATATAGACTGGGTGCGGGAGCCCACCAATCAGGCCGGATTTACACTGCAGGTCTAAGTCCCCAATTACGATTCAATGCCTTTATCCATTTTCTTGATTGTCAGTTTCCATGTACATTTCAAGATGACACATATCCAAATGTGTTTACACTGACTTATTCTTCTTTTCCTTTTGGCTTGTCCCTTTAGGGGTCGGCACAGCGCGTCATCTTTTTCCATGCAAGCCTACCTCCTGCATCCTCCTCTTGAACACCAACTGCCCTCATGTCTTCCCACACGACATCCATCATCCTTCTCTTTGGTCTTCCTCGAGCTCTCTTGCCTGGCAGCTCCAATCTCATCATCCTTCTACCAATATACTCACTATTTCTCCTCTGGACGTGTCCAACCCGTTGAAAGTCTGCTCTCTCTAACTTTGTCTCCAAAACATCGAACCTTGGCTGTTCCTCTGATGAGCTCATTTCTAATTTTATCCAACCTGGTCACTCCGAGAGCAAACCTCAACATCTTCATCTCCGCCACCTTCAGCTCTGCTTCCTGTTGTCTCTCCAGTGCCACTGTCTCTAATCCGTACATCATGGCTGGCCTCACCACTGTTTTATAAACTTTGCCCTTCATCCTAGCAGAGACTCTTCTGTCACATAACACACCTGACACCTTCCTCCACCCGTTCCAACCTGCTTGGACCCGTTTCTTTACTTCCTGACCACACTCATCATTGCTCTGGACGGTTGACCCCAAGTATTTAAAGTCCTCCCCCCTTGCTATCTCTTCTCCCTGTAGCCTCACTCTTCTCCCACCACCCCTCTCATTCATGCACATATATTCTGTCTTAGTTCGGCTAATCTTCAATCCTCTCCTTTCCAGCTCATGTCTCCACCTTTCTAACTGTTCCTCCACCTGCTCCCTGCTTTCATTGCAGATCACAAATTGCACTTACATAGTGTATCTACGTCAGTGTCAACACCTGGCAGTGACAACATGTGAGCACACCATTATACATAAATAATGCAAATATTGACTGTACATTTACAAACCACAATTTCCTTTTCACAACACTCAATAAGAGTTTGGGAGCTGAGGACTCTAATTGGTGAACCTTAGTAGGTGGAATTCTTTCCCATTCCTGCTTGATGTACAATTTCAATTCCTCAGCAGTCAGGGGTCCGTTGTCGTATTTTGCACTTTATAATGCACAATATTTTCAATGGGAGACAGGTCTGGACTCCTGGCAGGCCATGCCAGTACTCGCACTCTTTTACTAAAAAGCCACGCTGTTGTAACACGCGCAGAATGTGGCTTTGTCGTTGTCTTGCTGAAATAAGCAGGGATGTCCCTGAAAAAGACTGCCTGGATGTGTTCTATGTGCCTTTCTTTCAGCATTAATGGTGGCTTCATAGATGTGCAAGTTACCCATGCCATCACAGATGCTGGCTTTGTGCTGATAACAATCTGGATGGTCCTTTTCCTCTTTGAGGAGGACACATCGTCCATGATTTCCAAAAACAATATGAAATGTGGATTCGTCAGACCACAGCTCACTTTTCCACTTTGTGTCACACCATCACAGATGAGCTTGGGCCCAGAGAAGCCGGCGGCGTTTCTGGGTGTTGTTGACATATGGCTTTTGCTTTGCATGTTAAGAAAAGCAAAGCAAAGCAAATTTATGTTTTTAGCGCCTTTCATACAGAAGGTAACACAATGTGCTTTACATGATTAAAAGCATTTAAAAACAAATAAAAAAAACAGCTTCTAAACATTTAAAACAAAGAGGAAAAAATAAAAATACAATTAAAACAGCGTACAGTGCAAGAAATATCATTTAAAAGTGGAAATGCTCTAAAAAGCATGGGGGGAAAAAAAGGTTTTTAACCTGGATTTAAAAACATGCACACTTTGGGGCTGACGTCACTTCTGTTGGCAACTTATTCCATTTGTGTGCAGCATAATAGCTAAATGCTGCTTCACCATGTTTGCTTTGGACTCTGTGCTCTACTATTAGAGATTAGTAGAGATTTAACTTGCATTGGTAGATGTAGCGATGAACTTTATAAACTGACTTGTAAACTGAGTGTTCCTGAGCCCACGTGGCAATATCCTTTACAGAATGATGCCGGTTTTTAATACAGTGCTGCCTGAGGGATCGAAGGCCTTTAATGTTGGTTTTTGGCCTTGCCGCTTACCTGCAGAGATTTATCCAGATGCTTTGAATATTTTGACCATAGATGGACCATGGTCCATAGATGATGAAATCCCTGAATTCCTTGGAATTGTACATTGAGAAACGTTCTTAAACTGTTGACCTATTTGCTGACGCCCTCGACCTGGAATGCCTCAATGTCTTCATACCGCCACAGTATTCTTGTGCCTTTCTTTGGATCTGGGGGTGATTTAGGGTCAGGTTTGTCCCCTAGCGCTCCCAAAGAAACTGTTTTGAGGGAGTTTTTCAGCTTTCTCCTCTTTTTGAATGGTGGTTTAGAGCACTGATTCCCAACCAGTGTGCCAGGGCACATTAGTGTGCCGTGAGCGCTCTTCAGGTGTGCCGTGGGAAATTATAAAACTTTATTTAGTTGCTCAAAAAAGTATTTATTTACAAGAAATAATTTATCTTTGTTCCTCGATTTATGCCAGTGAGGCATAGTGACAGACAGAACACATAAATGGTATTCTATTAGATGGCAGGAAGTACATACAGTAATTGATGTAGCCACTTTTTGTGACATTTTTGTTTGTTGGTGTGCCGTGAGATTTTACAGTTTTAAAATATTTGCCTTGGCTCCAGAAAGGTTAGAAATCACTGGTTTAGTGGGTGAGCTCATTGAGGCAACGTCCTTCCCATCCATAGAATCAAAACAAGTGTCCCCACATTCGCTACCTTTACCATAAAATGACATTTCAACCATTTGGTAGAGCACGTTTTTTTTTAAATTATTTGAATATTTTATTATATTATAAGACTTATTTTATTTTTGTTGCTTTAAATTTCATAATTCTGTTCAATAACACCTCTGAAAGGATAATATGTCAAAAAAAAAAAGTCTTACCTTTGTAACTTCCGCCAAAATGTGTCCTTATGTGACGATGAAATTTTCTAGGTCTCACTTCCTATTTGAAGGGATGCTGAAAAAGCAATCTGCTAAAAGACGCAGTGCCATCTAGACGGTTACACAGAACCTTAAATTGAAGACTCTAAATTACCCGTAGGTGTGAATGTGAGGGTGACTGTTTGTTTGTTTATATGTGCCCTGGGATTGGCTGGCGACCACCGAGGTTTCTGGCTTGATTTGTAACTTTTAGTGACACGGAATTAAGGTGAGGCGTAATCTTTAATCTTTCATTTTTCGGGTCAAAAACAATTCCTTCAGTCTTGTCTGCATTGAGCTGGAGAAAACTTTGACACATCAATTTGATTTGATGGATGCACCTTCTGAGAGCAAGTCAAGGACTGTAGTCATGTGATGACATTGAAATATAAAGTTGTGTATCCATATGCATAAGAGATGCTCATGTTCTATTATCAGTGCAAGGGGTAACATGTAGATATTGAATAGAAGAGGCCCAAGAATGGACCCCTGAGGAACCCCGCATGTGATCTTTGTTTGCTCTGACTACCAATTGAGACAAAGTAGTCCCTATCTTGTAAGTAAGATTTAAACCAATTGAATGAAGTGCTCGTAAGTCATAACCACTTTTCCAGTCTATCAAGCAGTATGATGTGATCAACTGTATCAAATGTCCAGTAATAACAGGACGTTGATTGTAGATGCATCATTGTTCAAATGGATGCCATTTAACAATTTTATAAGTGCAGTCTCAGTGATGTGTGGTCGAAAACCAGACTGAAATTCAATAATGAGATGGATTTGAACGAGAAAGGCATGAATCTGTTGAAAGACAACTTTTTCAGTGATCTTTTCCAGAAATGGAAGATTTGATATGGATCTGTAATTACTTATGGGTATGTAATGTAATGTAATTACATACCCTCACTAGGGTCGCGGGTATGCTGGAGCCTATACCAGCTAACTGCGGGCGAGAGGCGGGGTACACCCTGGACTGGTTACCAGCCAATCGCAGGCATCCAAATTAATTTTTTAAGAGGTTTGATCACAAATGGTTTTCAAGGCATGAGGAAACTGCACTGACTGATCATTATTTATTATCTGCACTACATCTAATGCAATGTAATTAAAAACACTTAAAGAAAATTGTAGGTAGACTGTTATGGGCAGCATGTTGTTGATTTTAGGTTAAAGAGAGAGGTCCCGTGGCACGGTGGATGACTGGTTAGAGCGTCTGCCTTGCAGTTCTGTGGACTGGGGTTCAATCCCCGGCCCCGCCTGTGTGGAGTTTGCATGTTCTCCCCGTGCCTGCGTGGGTTTTCTCCGGGTACTCCGGTTTCCTCCCAGATCCCAAAAACATGCGTGGTAGGTTGTTTGAATACTCTAAATTGCCCGTAGGAGTGAATGTGAGTGCGAATGGTTGTTAGTTTATGTGTGCCCTGCGATTGGCTGGCAACCAGTTCAGGGTGTACCCCGCCTCCTGCCCGAAGATAGCTGGGATAGGCTCCAGCACTCCCGCGACCCAAGTGAGGATAAGCGGCTCAGAAAATGGATGGATGGATGGAGAGAGGTCCCTAAAATGCAACATCTTTATCAAAATAAACGTCAATCAAAGAAATTATTTTATGTTTCCCTTCCAGAACACATATACTAATGCAGACAAGCTGCTGGAGGCGGCCGAGCAGCTGGCCCAGACGGGCGAGTGCGACCCGGAGGAGATCTACAAGGCGGCGCGCCACCTGGAGGTTCGAATACAAGACTTTGTACGCCGCGTTGAGCACAGGAAGCTGCTGCTTGACATGTCCGTGTCCTTCCACACGCACACCAAAGAGGTGAGAAACAATACATTTGCGCCCACTCAGTGGCTGCTGTGGCTGTTGTTCATTGCGTACGGAGCCATGACATTCAAAGAGGGGACCTCTTTGCTCCACTTGGATATTAAGTGGTTTACCCTTTTGCAATTGGGGTGGATTTTTGTTCTTCTCCAACTCCCCAAATTTCAAGATTGGTCTGCTAACGCGTGTTAATGTGTGCTAATACTAAGGCATGCTAATGGTAATATGTGCTATCGTGTGCTTGCGCATGCTGATGCTTGGAGCAAACTGATTAGCACACCGCTAAAAGCGAGTAGTAGTGAATAGTGGAGTCTGCACTCTGCAGCAGCTCAGCAGTTTGCTCCTCCCGCCGGCTTGGGGATAGTTGCGCAGGCACACACACACACACACACACACACACACACAGGCATACACACACACTCTGAGACACAAGGAACCCTCCATCCACCCTGAAAGGCATTTCCCTAACTTGTCGGCAGAGAAGGCACTCATGTGTAACTAGGTAGCGATTTAATGACATTTAAATTAAATATCAACATCTTAACTTTTAGCTAAGATTAGCTTTTCTTTTTAGGGAGTCCAACATCAATAGTGTGTCTTCTTTTTGGGAAATGAAGGATGGAGACTAGTGCAACAGTAATAGTTAGAACAGAGTGAATTATTATTCTATAAGAATAAAAAAAATAATAATAATGGCTTTTTTTTTTATTGCTTTAGCTGCATCTGAAGAGCCTGTACCGTTTAAATGTTGATGGAAGTTGAATTTGTACTGCGCGTAGTTTTTTTTAACCTATTCCTAGCCATGGCGTCTGCTAGCCAGAAGCTGAGATGTTTACAGACCAAATGTGTGGCTATTGTGACTTCCCATATTTTTAAGTCAACACTCACTCAAGTCGAGTCGACATGGACTAGTCACTGATGATGTCATTAATATTTTTTTTCAGTGCAGTATTAGAATTAAAAATGAAAATCACACGAGGAGGGAATGCTTTGTAATAATCTACATGCGCTGACAATGGACAGTTTGTACACCGTATTTACCAGGAACTTACACGTTACAACACAATAGAAAAGACGTCGGGTGGATGAAGCCTTGGCAGGTGCTGCATGATGGTATTTACAGCCAGAGGAAAATAAAATCTCTTGCTCGGTTTCCTTGCTGCTGAGATATTCACGCAACATTTGCATGTTCCTCTCTGCCTTGTATTCTGGTCTAGCTGTGGTCATGGATGGAGGAGCTCCAGAAGCAGCTGTTGGATGATGTGAGCTGCGACTCTGTAGATTCTGTGCAGACACTAATCCAGCAGTTCCAGCAGCAGCAGACAGCCACGCTGGAGGCCACGCTCAATGTCATCAAGGAGGGCGAGGAACTTATGCAGCAGCTCAGGTAATATAATAGATACATACAGCATAGCATACAGTGAACCCGTTTATCGTACGTTCCAGACCCACCTACAATAGGGGAAAATCCACCATATAGAGAAACCATATAAAAAAAAAAACCAACCAATACCACACGCTTGAAACACATTTAAAGTTATTAAAACACACTTTTTAAAGTATTCCTTAGTGCCTGTTCTCAATCGCTCACTGTCAAGAAATAGAATATCGTATAACATACAGTAATTAAGGAAACGAAAACAAGATTCGCTCACACAGTTCTCCAGATAAGAGGCAAATCGTGCTTGCGTCAACCTGTTAATTTGTCACTCTTGAAGTTGAAGTTCACTGTAAAACTAACAAAAAACAAGAGACTTAAACATTGTGTATTGAAACACAAAAATGTTTAACCAAACCATTTAAGTCAAATGAAAGTCTGCTAGCTTAATGCTAACAGATAATGAAAAACACCCTAATGAAAATTAGCATAGATGTTACAATAATATATGTTACAATACAATAAAACCCTTCAAAACTTTGCTGCACTGAAAAAAATTCATTTTCCACCACACAATGCAGTAAAGTGACATAGTTTTTCCCTTCTTTTCCTAAAAATAATAATAACATAATATACATTACTTTAACACATTTTAATCATGTGCGACCGACCAACGTACATGTTCGATTAAGTAAATTCAAGGGATGTTTTTTTCCAGTGTACTTTAGCGCATACAGAACTGCAACACATACAAACAGAGCATCCAACAATACTCACCGGCATCTCTGCTCTGTCAGAACGACAATTACTGGAGCTTACAGTTACAATTACCCTGCCTCTCTTCCAAAGACCTCAATGCTACCCGGTGTGTTGCGGCACAACCCGGCACTACACTGCAATTCTAAAGTCAGACTTTCCTGTAGACTGTAAAATCTCATAAAGAAAACGATTGCTCAGAAATCTGTGATATCTGTGAATGATGAATCGCAATATACCAGGAGTTCACTGTATTAGCCTTCAGAATGCCATATTTTTTGTTTGATGTCTCCGTCCGTCTCGCTGTCCTGCAGAGATGCAGCCATGTCCACTAACAAGACGCCGCATTGCAGTTCCATTGCTCACATCCAGGGTGTGCTGCAGCAGTTGGATGAGGCCCAGGGCCAGATGGAAGAGCTGTTCCACGAACGAAAAATCAAACTCGACATCTTCCTCCAGCTACGTGTCTTCGAGCAGTACACCATAGAGGTATCCATCCCATCCTTTCTCTTGAATTCATGTACAAACTTTAGGTTGTGTAGGTTAGGGTTAGGGTTGTGTGTAATGTGTGTAAATGTGTTAAGGTACTAAGTTTTGTACCTTTCTTGGATACTGTATGTCAAATCTGCAGTAGTTCATTTTGGCAGCATAGTACAAAAATTTATCCCATGACATATTTTAATAAAATCCAATAATTATAAAAATTAATTGTGATTCAATGTATTGACTGTTATCCAAACTAATATTAAATGAACAATTAATCACTATCAACAGTTCAGAGCAGACTAATTTGTTGCCTAAATGGGCTGGTGTAATAATCAAACCAGGAAGTAAACTGAATATATGAAGCAATCCAAAAACATAATTTTAACCAATTAGAGAATCAAAACATTTTATCTGCTGCTCTGTTTTTGTCTTCGGTTAAAAAATTTTTTTTATTCCTCTTAATGCTTAAAAAAGTCATTTTATAGTAATTTATATCCTTACTAAGTATTTTTATTGGATTTCTTTATTTTTTATTTTTGAACAATCTGCTTTGTGTTGCTGTAACACCTGCATTTCCCCTCAGGATATCATTCAAGGATTAGGATTATTATCTGTTTTTTATCCACTTTTTAATTCAGATTTGAATCGTTTTTAGATTTTCCTTGAAATTAAGAACCAGCAATTCAGACCGAACTACTGTGGATCCCCGTTATTCATGGAGTACAGGGACCCCACCACAAATAGAGTATATCCACAAAAATTGACGGCCAATGATAATTGCATTAGAAAAAAAAAGAAATTAAACCCACAAAAAATCTTGAAGAAGCAGGGACATACCGCTAATCAGCGTTTTACATGAAAAACAGGGATCAGTACCCCCCCACAAAACATAATAAATCCGCGGTTGCCTAACTGCAAAGACGTGCCTCACAGAAAAAAAAAAATGCAACATTTTTAATTGTTATTTAATTGTAAAAAGAAGTTAAGCAATGTTACATTATTCAAGTTACTGTTAACTTTTCCCCCAATTTTTTCAACATTAAATGCCTTGTTAGTTAACAAGATTTCTTTTAATCACATTTTTGTAAAAATGAATGTATGAATATTTTCTTAACAGTGTACAATACTCCTCTCACTGCCTGTTCTCTCCTGTTATTATTTTTGTGTTCATTTTACTGTATTTTTCATCTATAAATGCCTCTATAGGCAACAAAGCATTTAACTCTGCTGGTTGCTGTCATTATGCTTCCATTGTACAAACAAGTATGGAATATTAGAATGATCCGTTTGCTCAGGTGACGGCCGAGTTAGACGCCTGGAACGAGGACCTGTCTCGTCAGCTGAACGACGTGGGTCGCTCAAGCAGCAGCAGCGCCAGTAGCGGTGGTAGCGGCGGAAGCAGTAGCGCCCCCTCTGGCGGGGCGGAGGACATTGGCCTGGCTGAACAGAGGCTGAAGAGGCACGCTGAGAGAAAGGCGGCCATGAACAACATGACCTATGAAGTGATGCAGCAGGGCCAGGACTTGCACCAGTACATCATGGAGGTGCAGGCCTCAGGTAAGAGTCTTCACCCACTTGGCATGGCTCTTTTTTGAAGGCAACAAAATGCTTTGATCATTGATTATTAATTGATTTTAGACAGTTAAATGGACACAATAGGCAGAACCTCTTACAGGTTTGACATCCCCCATCCCTCTCTATCTTTTACCATCATTTTCTCACAGTTTCTTTTTGTAGTATTTCAGTATTCTACATTTTCCCATAGTCTTCTTTGTAATCCGATTAAGAGCTAGTTTGCTTTGAATAACACGGAAATTGTGGGCTTAGTTAATATCACCTGGTAGGTAAGTTGTAGCATTTTTTTTAATGATTTTTTTTTGTACCACTGTTTTACAATGGGCGGCACGGTGGGCGACTGGAAAGAACATCTGCCTCACATTTCCGAGGACCCGGGTTCACATCTGGTTCTCCCCGTGCCGGCGTGGGGTTTTCTACAGGTTTCCTCCCACATCCCAAAAACATGCGTGGTAGCTTAATTGAAGACTCTAAATTGCCCGTAGATGTAAATGTGGGTGCGAATGGTTGTTTGTTTATGTGTGCTCTGCGATTGGCTGGCGACCAGTTCAGGGTGTACCCCCCTCTCGCCCAAAGATAGCCGGGATAGGCTCCAACTCGCCCGCCACCCTAGTGAGGATAGGCGGTATGGAAAATGAATTAATAATGTTTTATAATGATATGATCAATTTGGTAAGGTTATGATGCACATACAATTTGATTGTTCATTCCTGTTTCCAAAGTCATATTCTCATGAATAATTTTCCTAAAATTTCACAAATATTATATTTATTAATAAATGTAATTATGCAATAGTAATAAACACATTTATTAATTTTCCTGTTCCCTTTTTCAAAGGTTTTCAGATTTTTGTTAATTGATTTTCTTACTGAAAATTATTGAGTATTTTATTTCTTTTTGTCTTTTCCCCACTCTCATTTATTTTTTTTGTTGATTTCAAAACAATTCATACAGCAGCTCAATTAGGCAGCAAACAGACACTTGAATCTGTACTCTGATGGCAGTAGATAAAAGTGTGTTATTGTGCAAATAAATATTAATGCGGCGGCATGGTGGACGACTGGCTAGAACGTCTGCCACACAGTTCTGAGGACCTGGGTTCAAATCCGGCTTCGCCTGTGTGGAATTTGCATGTTCTCCCCGTGCCTGCGTGGGTTTTCTCCGGGTACTCCGGTTTCCTCCCACATCCCAAAAACATGCACGGTAGGCTAATTGAAGACTCTAAATTGTCCATAGGTGTGAATGTGAGTGCGAATGGTTGTTTGTTTATATGTCCCCTGCAATTGGCTGGCGACCAGTTCAGGGTGTACCCCGCCTCTCGCCCAGAGTCAGCTGGGATAGGCTCCAACACGCCCGCGACCCTCGTGAACATATGTGGTACGGAAGATGCACGAATGAATGAATGTTTACTTATTGTTTAGATTTCTGAGAGTCAGTTTTGGCAGCCAACTACTGAATGAGTTGCACCTTCTGCTGGTAAAGAAATAGTGACGAGGCAATGAAACTGCTGATATGAATGATGAACAGTATTCTTAATGATCAATGAATGAATTTGCAATGTCTGTTTTCTCGTCTGAGATTTCAACTTTAATAATAAAGCTCTTAAAAAAAGACAACTGCAGCTGTAACAAAGTGCTGTAGATAAAGATGGAATATAAAGCAAAATAAATAATAACATAAGGATAATGATAACAAAATCAGGCGTCCCGGTGACCGACTGGTAACACATCTGCCTCACAGTTCTTAGGTCCTGCGTTCAAATTCGACCTCCCTGTGTGGAGTTTGCATGTTCACTCCGTGCCTGCTTGGGTATTCTCTGGGTACTCCGGTTTTCTCCCACATTCCAAAAACATGTTCTCAGGTTAATTGAAGACTCTAAATTGTCCGTAGGTATGAATGTGAGTGTGGATGGTTGTTTGTCTATTTGTGCCCTTTGATTTGGCTGGCGACCAGTTCAGGGTGTACCCCGCCACTCGACTGAATTCGGCTGGGTTAGGTGCCAGCACACCCACGACCCTAGTGAGGATAAGCGGTTCAGAAAATGGATGGATGGAATGGCAAAATAATCCATCCATCCATTTTCTATATGGCTTTTCCTCGTTAGGGTCATAGCGGTGCTCACAACAAATCACCTTGAGTGATTTTGACAATTGTGTCTGCCAGGCATCGAGCTGACGGGGGAGAAGGACATGGACTTGGCCTCTCAGGTCCAGGAACTGCTGGAGTTCCTGCACGAGAAGCAGCAGGAAGTGGAGCTCAGTGCCCAGCACACGCATACTCGACTGGAGCAAAGCCTGCAACTGCGTCACTTGCAGGCCGAGGTCAAACAGGTACACGGATCTTTTGTATGGAAGCACAATTAAATGGCACTTGCTCTTGTTCCTCGTTACTGAAAGGAAAGTAAAAAGCGCTACCGGAAATGGCCCAAAAAAATGCAGAGGAAACTCCACCCTGTGGTGTCCTAGCCATTACCAGCCGTAGCGACACCCCTGACTTGGAGGCGAACTGCAGTACATTTTCAAAAACTACGCGCGTGGGTTGCGCTCGAGTATAAAGGCAAACTACGCGCAGGACAGCCGCAGTGACGTCAGCGCGGTCACCGCCGTGCGAGTATAAAGTAACCTTAAACCAAAGCCGACAATCCTAATTTTAATTGAGCATTTTTGCACATCGCACTTCTGAGTTTTGGAATCTTCGCTCCCTTCCAGTGCGGGTTTTGCATATTCTCTCAGTGATGTGTTCGGCTTTATTCTCCAGCACTCAAAAAAATGACTCAAGCCTTTCTTTAATGCAATTTAGTTGTTGTTGAATTTTCTAAAACAAATCTAACAATAACTTACTCTTTGCATGTACTTCTTGATAAATTGAATAGCTGAATAATAGCTAATAGTTTTAATTTGACATTCATGAACTTAATACATTTTGAATGAGGGCTCCCAAAACTCTGGGACCACTCATAGAGAGGCCCAGGCTGTGGTTCTGGCACAGTGGATGACTGGTTAGCACATCTGCCTGACAGTTCAGAGATTGTGGGTTCAAATCTGGGCTCTGGCCTTCTGTGTGCAGTTTGCATGTTCTCACTGTTTCTCCAGGTACTCCAGTTTCCTCCCACATTGCCAAAACATGCATGGTGTTTTTACACTGAACAAAAATATAAACGCTCCCATTTTTCGTGAGCAGGGGGCTCATGTACAAAGACTTGCATGGATTTCCTCCTAAACATGGCGTACGCTCAAATTAAGAAAACGTCGTACGCACAAAAATATTCAGATGTATGAAACTCTGCGTACTCATGAATCCAAGCACATTTCCTTCGTACATTGCAATCAACGTGGAAATGAGCGCACGTGTTGGAGTAGCCGACTCCTCCCTGTCCACGCCCATATCTGAATATGCAAATCATATTTAAATGAACCCTGCACCTGAGATGCCGATCTCTGCATAATCAGAAAAAAAGGAAAATGAGCAAGGTAATGAAGAAAATTTTTTTTTCTGAATGTGAAGTTACTCAATGAAGTGGAGGCACGCAAGAAAATCCTCTTTGGCACGCTGTCCTACGGCGCTTAACAACACGCAAAAGAGGAGTGAATGTGACAGCGCGTGTGCGGCTGTCAATGCTGTGGAGACAGAATAGCGCGCACGCTGAACTAAAAAAGAAGTGGTCAGACATTAAGGTGGATGTGAAGCGGAGGACAGCTGCCCACCGCCAAAGTGTGGCCAAAAAAAGGCGCAAGAACCGCCGCGGAGGGCCTCACCCCGTTCGAGGAGAGAATCGCTGCGATCATGGGTGACGCTGCTCTCTCAGGGGTGATGGGAGGACGTGGCTGACTATGATCACCCCACAAGGTTAATATCATGTATTTTTTAGAACTCAACAAATGTGTTCATACACTAACCTACACTCAGCCCAATGCGATAAAGGTTCATGCATAAATGTTGTATGTGTGGTATTTGTAATAAATAGAAAGAGGATATCAAAAACTTTGACTCCTTTTTGATTACTCAATTTATTATTTTAATACACAGGAGAGGATACGCACACTCTCCTTTTTTTTTAGGAGAAGAGGGGTAAAATATGTCAATTTAAACATTTTAATCATGCAACCGATGTATATGTTCAAATTAAGTAAATTCAAAGGACGTTTTTTCAGTGTATGTGCTGGAGTCACAAAGCGATTGTGAGGGCAATTGGCGGCATAAATGATCGGCTTGATCAATTAATAGGTGTCCTCCCAAATATCAGTGGTTTATTAAATACACTGGTTAACAAATGAATTCTCAGTCCTTGCCTCAAATGCATTGTTGAAATCAAATGTTGCTGGGCATGAATTGTTCATCAGTGCTAATTATTCATGTATTTCTGGTGTGCAGATTTATGAGAACAGTTTTCCAGCATCACCTCTAAGTGTCGCCAAAGCACCAAAAGTTGCAGAAACGTACGTACGCCAGCCACGCAGTTGGCGTGAGGCACTGCACATTTCCACGGTCATGTCACTCTTGATACATCTGAACTTTGCCATCTGAAAAAGAACGGACGCCACGTTTTTGCGCGTACGCACCTTTTCTACATGAGGCCCCTGGACTCCAAGACCTAAAACTTTTTCTACATACACAAAAGGCCATTTCCCTCAAATATCAGAATCAGAATCATCTTTATTTGCCAAGTATGTCCAAAAAACACACAAGGAATTTGTCTCCGGTAGTTGGAGCCGCTCTAGTACGACAACAATTGACAGAGAACACTTTTGAGACATAAAGACATTGAGAAAACTGAGTAATAAAAGGTTGCTAGTAATCTGGTAATGCCGGTTCAAATTATCCATCCATCCATCCATTTTCTGAGCCGCTTCTCCTCACTAGGGTCGCGGGCGTGCTGGAGCCTATCCCAGCTATCATCGGGCAGGAGGCGGGGTACACCCTGAACTGGTTGCCAGCCAAGGAGCGAAGGAGAAGTGTTGCACTGCGTGAGGCAAACACCAGATACTGACCCCCCAGACACCAACAACATAGAAAAACTGCACATTTCAGAGTGGCCTTTTATTGTGGCCACCCAAAGGCACACCTGTGCAATAATCCTGCTGTCTGATAGGCATCTTGATATGCCACACCTGTGAGGTGGGATGGATTATCTTGACAAAGGAGAAATGCTCACTAACTCAATTGTATCATACAACACAGAATTTGCTAATTTTGAGTTGGAGCTGCATAAATACAATGGATGGAAAACCTGCCCAAAATTTCTTTGTGTTCATCCAATGTCCTTTTTTGCCTGCCGCACGGGACATGGCCAAAACTGACTGAACTGTCGCGCAATGTGCGGGGTTTGGCAACTAGTTTTCATAAGTGGCCGACCATTGGCCACTGATTTGACATTTCCGGGATTTAAGCGTAAGTGAGCCCAAGACGGCCAGCGATCACTGTGGCACTGCCAAGCCGAACCATTAAGCCTAAGATTGAGCATTTAGCATTTTAATAGTGAACAGAGTGGTCTTGCTGATGACATCACTCATCATCTCTCCTTTGTACCCTGGAGGTGCTCGGATGGATCCGTAATGGCGAGTCCATGTTGAACGCCAGCATGGTGAATGCCAGCTCGTTGTCTGAGGCAGAGCAGCTGCAGAGGGAGCACGAACAGTTCCAGATGGCAATTGAGGTGTGTGCACATGCATACACACTCACTCACACACAATAAACACGCAACACCCACACGCATAAAATGAAGGCTGCTGCCAATCTAACTGTACTTTGAGCAATAATTGTTTCTGCATGTTTTCAACAGTAGCAGATGTGAAATCTGTTATACACCCACACACTCTTTTGAACTTAAAACACACGCGTGTGCACGCACACACACACCCAGACACACACACACACACACACACTGGCATACATATCAACCACAATATGAGGTACACATTGAATCAAATAACAATGTTGTCCCATTTCAGTCAATTCATTAACTAGTTATTTCCCATTATTTCCCCTCTTTTCCTCTCCTTTTAGTCTCTTTTCCATGCTAACTCCCTCCAGAAGACCCATCAGAGTGCTCTGCAAGTCCAGCAGAAAGCAGAGGTAAGCTTTTAATCATCCATCCATCCATTTTCTGAGCCGCTTCTCCTCACTAGGGTCGCGGGCGTGCTGGAGCCTATCCCAGCTGTCATCGGGCAGGAGGCGGGGTACACCCTGAACTGGTTGAACAGCCAATCGCAGGGCACATAGAAACAAACAACCATTCGCACTCACAGTCATGCCTACGGGCAATTTAGAGTCTCCAATTTATGCATGTTTATGGGATGTGGGAGGAAACCGGAGTGCCGGGAGAAAACCCACGCAGGCACGGGGAGAACATGCAAACTCCACACAGGCGGGGCCGGGGATGAACCCGGGTCCTCAGAACTGTGAGGCTGACGCTCTAACCAGTCGGCCACCGTGCCACCAGCTTTTAATCAACTATTTAAAATTAAAAGCATCACCGGTAGAAATGTTCATCTTGTCTCTGGAGAACATGAGAAAAAAATAAATACACAATTCATGGGATTCATGCTTTTCATTGGAAAATGCATCTTTGCTGCATATAGTCATTGTACAATGAAAAGCATGTATCTTCAAATGTGTGTTTTTGCATCTTTACTATATGTTTTTAGATTAATAAGCATAAGGTTCATTCCCATTGTACAGAGCATGCAATTCATTTCCTAAGCCATTTGATGCATGGTGCCGCTTGTTTTACTCTCAAAATTGTGACAGATGGCCATGTCCCTCACCCCTTAACTAAGACTTGACTTTTCCTGTGACTGTCACTGCTACTCCTCCTGAACCAATGAATGCAAAAGCGCAAAAACCTTGCATCTATGCTTTACTTCGCGTTAGACAGCAGACCACATGCCTCACCCCATCAATCCAACTGACTTTCCCTGCCTCTTTTTTGTCATTGCTGCCCCTTTTCAAGCGATACATGCCGAAATACAAAAATTTACCATCGTGCGTTTGTAGTGTGGTATTACTTTTCTCTGCAGTCTATCGATTGGCGGTGCTGTTATTACAAAATATGACCGCAGGCCACATCCCATTGACTTTTCCTGTCTTTTTCGGACCCTGATACGCTTCTTGAACCAATAATTGCAGATTCGCTCAAATTTAGCATAACGTACATCCTCGCTGTTCATAATGCACTTTTTTCCCCTGCCGATTGACTTGAAATTTCTCACAAGTTCAGCTCAGTGTGTTCTACAAAATTCAGCGAACGTATCTATTGGGCTACCCTTGCAGATGATGCTTCAGGCCGGCCACTATGACCCAGAGGCCATTCGCAGCTGCGCTGAGAAGGTGGCAGTCCACTGGCAGCAACTGATGCTGAAGATGGAGGACCGCCTGAAGCTCGTTAACGCCTCGGTGGCCTTCTACAAGACCTCCGAACAGGTACACTTACAGGTGTCTGACTCACTTAGAGCATCGCTAATCTGGGTGCTGTGACTACATCCAGGTTTGCAGCGTTTTGGAAAGCCTAGAGCAGGAATACCGAAGGGACGAGGATTGGTGCGGAACTCACGAAAAAGTGGGAACGCCGGCCGACTGTGACCACCTCATGCCTCTTATCAGCAAACACCTGGAACAGAAAGAAGCCTTCCTCAAGGTCAGTCCGCTCCTCAGATTTCACTGTAGACGAGATAACATGACCTCTATATGATATTTTCACCTTTAGCATCCTGGGAAACATAATGTAATAATATCCTAAACGAATGTGACAAATTACAAAATTTGTGATATTAGTGTCTGAACATGTTAAATGTGTTTATTTAGGTAACTACAACCCCAATTCCAATGAAGTTGGGACGTTGTGTTAAACATAAATAAAAACAGAATACAATGATTTTCAAATGATGTTCAACCTATATTTAATGGAATACACTACAAAGACAAGATATTTAATGTTCAACTGATAAACTTGATTGTTTTTAGCAAATAATCATTAACTTAGAATTTTATGGCTGCAACGCGTTCCAAAAAAGCTGGGACAGGGTCATGTGTGCCACTGTGTTACATCACCTTTTCTTTTAACAACATTCATTAAACGTTTGGGAACTGAGGACACTAATTGTTGAAGCTTTGTAGGTGGAATTCTTTCCCATTCTTGCTTGATTTACAGCTTTAGCGTTTCAACAGTCCGGGGTCTCTGTTGTCGTATTTTAGGCTTCATAATGCACCACACATTTTAAATGGGAGACAGGTCTGGACTGTAGGCAGGCCAGTCTATTACCCGCACTCTTTTACTACGAAGCCACGCTGTTGTAACACGTGCAGAAGGCATTTTCTTGCTGAAATAAGCAGGGGTGTCCATGAAAAAGACGTTGCTTGGATGGCACTATATGTTTCTCCAAAACCTGTATGTACCTTTCACCATTAATGGTGCCTTCACCGATGTGTAAGTTACCCATGCCACTGGCACTAACACATCCCCATAACATCACAGATGCTGGCTTTTGAACTTTGTGTCCATAACAGTCCGGATGGTTCTTTTCCTCTTTGGCCCGGAGGACACGACGTCCACAATTTCCAAAAACAATTTGAAATGTGGACTCGTCGGCCCACAGAACACTTTTCCACTTTGCATCAGTCCATCTTAGATGAGCTCGGGCCCAGAGATGCTGGCGGCGTTTCTGGGTGTTGTTGATAAATGGCTTTTGCTTTGCATAGTAGAGTTTCAAGTTGCACTTACGGATGTAGCGCCGAACTGTATTTACTGACATTGGTTTTCTGAAGTGTTCCTGAGCCCATGTGGTGATATCCTTTACACATTGATGTCGGTTTTTGATGCAGTGCCGCCTGAGGGATCGATGGTCACGGGCATTCAATGTTGGTTTTTGGCCTTGCCGCTTACATGCTGTGATTTCTCCAGATTCTCTGAACCTTTTGATGATATTATGGACCGTAGATGACGAAATCCCTAAATTCCTTGCAATTGTATGTTGAGGAACATTGTCCTTAGACTGTTCGACTATTTTCCTCACGCACTTGTTCACAAAGAGGTGAACCTTGCCCCACCTTTGCTTGTGAATGACTGAGCAATTCAGGGAAGCTCCTTTTATACCCAACCATGGCACCCACCTGTTCCCAATTAGCCTGTTCACCTGTGGGATGTTCCAAACAGGTGTTTGATGAGCATTCCTCAACTTTCTCAGTCTTTTTTGCCACCTGTCCCAGCTTTTTGGGAACGTGTTACAGCCATAAAATTTGAAGTTAATGATTATTTGCTAAAAACAATAAAGTTTATCAGTTTGAACATTAAATATCTTGTCTTTGTCTTTGCAAATCATTGTATCCTGTTTTTATTTGTGTAAAACAATGTCCCAAATTGGGGTTGCCCAATCTGGATACATTTGGGATTCAAATGGGTTTACATCACAGTTTCCAAGCCTGCATACATCTCAATCACTATGTGATATCAAAAATTAAAAATGAAATATTGTATGTAAGATAAGGTAAGATCGTATGATGTCATATATTGGTATGTATTGTGCTATCAAATGACATGACAGAATGAAGCCTTGGCCCTAATATATGATATAATAGGTAATAGGTAATATATGATACGAAACAATATAATAAATAGCGAAAGATAAGTGACATTATGATACTATGCATACTGTACTATACCAAACCATATGATAAAATATTACATAATAATATGTCGTGACCATATAATTAATTACTGTTACTGTATATAAGCTACGATTAAAAATGCAATAATATATGTAAGATATATTATATGGTGGTATGCAGCATGAATTCATACACTACCATACAATTAATAAGATATGATACAAGATATGCAATAATGTAAGCAAGATATGCTCTTGTAAATTCTGAAATAATGTCGGTATGATACAATTACCTACTGTGTGGTACAATACAACGATGATGTGTCACATTAAATAAGCTAAAATTTTACACAATTAGATATGATACACAATAAGGTAATGATGATATTGTTATTATATTGTTACAAAAAACTTAATCATGGGTAGGTATAATTGAAATAAACCCTGAATACAAATATACAGTCTATATATTTAAACAAGGTTTACTTTTTCAAACAGATAAATTATCTTAGCTATGATAATATAAGGATGTCAAGTATGATGTGCATAAGATGGCGGCATACATTTATAAAATGTGAAGGTTGTTTCCAGTTTACCCTATACCTATGTATAATGCGCACTATTGACTGTTGACAATTTTGTGGGGAAAAGAATGCACATTATACACGAGAATTTACGGTATGTTCGTTTTTTTAATTACCATGTTATTGGTCCTTAGGCGTGCACACTGGCCCGGAGGAATGCAGAGGTTTTCCTCAAGTACATCCACAGAAACAACGTGAGCATCCCAGGAGCTGCGAGTCATGCCAGAGGGCCTGAGCAGCAGGTCAAAGGTAGAATGACGACACATATTTATTTAGTCAACCAGAAAAACTTGTACCAAGGGATAGGAATTGAAAACCGGATCCTGTCGACAACCGGTTCTAAAGTTAACGATTCTGAACCGTTTGCCAAATTTCCATTTGGTTACCTTATCGATACAAGCAGTAGACAATGACCAATGTGGACCATCTAAAATTTTAACTACACGTTTCTGTAAGCTAAAAAGGGGTAGAAGAAGAAACTTTAATACCATAATACTCTTTTTCACAGATTAGGAAGAATATATGCCTGAGAGTATTGTTATATTACCTGTCTGTATGTGTTACAAGATTTGTGTGTGAATATTCGTTATTTGAAGGTACCGTAAATCCATCCTGTGATCTAATGGTAATTTTACCCAGCCCGTCAATAGGCTTTTGCATTGAGTGTTAGCATTAAGCTGGCGAGCTCCAAAACGATGTGTGTCTTATATTTAAAATATACAACGTGCGTAATTCCTTTTGTTGTACGTTTAGTTTTACACTAAACTTCGGTTGAGATACACGGTGCGTTCAGGAACTTACAACCGTGGCACATTAATTGTTTTTCTTCCAACTGTCACGTTTTGGGGTGGTCGAAGGCGAGGAAGGCAAGGCAGAAACATGGAGGACCCAAGTGCAGGGAAGCAGGGAGGCAACGCAGTAGTGCAGGAGTATATGAACAATTATATTTAATTCCAAAAACAAAGGAAAACAAGGATAATGGAAAAGTCTAAATGCTAAATTAACAAAGTCCAAAATCTAAACTCAAAGTAACAAAGAAACGCTTGAATAAACCCAAAACAAGAAACAAGAAATGACTGGTGAAATAACTGAACGACACAACTGGCAACTATGACATGACACAGACAGTGACACTGGCGCCTGACAATGACATACTGCAAAGACACCTGACAATGACAATGAACCGACAAGAACTTAAAGAAACTAGGGAACTAAATACAAACAGATTGGCGAGACAACGAGGAACACCTGGACAAGACACGAGTGGCTGGAGAGAGCTGATTGGTCGACACAAGGTAGAAGCTTGACGAGAACAGGTGGACACAACAACCAAATGAGCACACGACAAACATGAAACACAGGAAAACATGGAACAAAACTAAACACAACCCAAACCAAAACACAGACCATGACACCAACATAATGTGTGAAACGTTCTGATCGTGAGAAGCCTGTATATAATATCCAGCCGGCGTATTTTTAACTTTATTTTACTCATTTAATTATTTTTTTAAATCTATTTAAAGTTCTCTGGATATTTTTTCTCCCACAAACTACAAATTTGAGAATTGATCCATCCATTTTCTGAGCCGCTTCTCCTCACTAGGGTCGCGGGCGTGCTGGAGCCTATCCCAGCTATCATCAGGCAGGAGGCGGGGTACACCCTGAACTGGTCGCCAGCCAGTCGCAGTTGAGAATTGATGAGAATTGATAAAGAATCGAATCGTTAAGCAGTATCAAAAATGGAATCGGTATCAGAAAAATCTTATCAATTCCCATCCCGAGTGGTACCTTGACTTAAACGTTTAATTCAGTCCGTCATTTAAATTTCTAGTATCGCCAATCAATTCTCCCAATTGAAATTAATTGAAATTCTATTAATCTAATGGGGCATACATACCAAGTCCCCGACCTGAAGTGAACAAAACAAGCTGAACAAAATAACAGATTTTAGTAACCAAGCATGACAACGCGAGAAATGAACACAAAGTTAAAAAACGCAAAACGGTTGGTGCAAATAAATAGGTAAAATTGTACGAAACTAAACTAAAAGATGGACGGAGCCCCACCATAAAGAAGACACCAACAAAGGAACGATCAAAACTAAATCTGACAAAACAAGTCTAGAATTTACAAATGGCAAAAACCAAGAAGACGACTCATGTCAATCCGGACACAAACACGGTAAGTACCACCACCGGCCGGATACAGAAGTGAGGAAGCACAAAAGCAACAATAGAAATGATATTGGCAAATGTAATAATAAGTAATACAATAACTCATTATCACTGTAAGCATGTGTGTGCAGGAGGCTTTGCCAATCCATGCCCATCCAGGAATAGGGATGGGAATTTAAAATAATTTAGGGATTTTGGTCCCAGGAGCGATACTGCTTTTTGACCCGATTCTTTATCGATTCAATTATTGATTGTGTCATAGGGTGAGGGAACGAAATTAATACAAATGGTATATGGTATCTTGGTGGCACGGTGGACGACTGGTTAACACATCTGCCTCACAGATGTTGAATGTGTGCCCTGCGATTGGCTGGCGACCAGTTCAGGGTGTACCCTGCCTCCATGCCCAGAGTCAGCTGGGATAGGCGCCAGCACACCCGCTACACTAGTGAGGATACGGCGGCGTATATGAAGCTGGCCCGAAACTACAATTTTGTCTCGCAACCCAAAGCAAAAAATCAATCAAGAAAAGACCTATGTTTTTTGTTCAGCTATTCTGAATGAGCTGCTGCAGAGAGAGAACAGAGTCCTGCATTTCTGGACTCTGAAGAAGAGAAGACTGGACCAATGTCAGCAGTACCTTGTCTTTGAACGCAGCGCCAAGCAGGTGTGTGTGTGTCTGTGTGCGTGTGTGTGTCTGCGTGCGAGCGCTCGCATGTGTCCGCATGCAAACTTTCAACTAAAGTGCAGCACTAAAGGGACATCTGGCGTATTTTATGATGGGAAAAGTTTTTTCAGAGCAACTATCATATAATAAATATTGTGTCTGTGTCTGTCTTTGTGTGTGTGTGTGTGTGTGTGTGTGTGTGTTTGCGCGCGCGTGTGCTCGCAGGCTCTAGAATGGATCCAGGAGACGGGAGAGGTTTACCTGGCCACGCACGTGTCATCTGGTGACAGCAGCAAGGAAACACAGCAGCTCCTCAATGACCATCATCACTTTAGATTCACTGCCAAGGTACATCGTGTGTGTGTGTGTTTGTGTGTGTGTGTGTGAGCGTGTATGTGTCTGTTGCCATTGCCTTACCTAGCCACTTCATTAGGTACACCTGCTCATCTGCTCTATCCATCCATCCATTTTCCATACCACTTATCCTCATTAGGGTTGCAGGCGTGCTGGAGCCTATCCCAGCTATCTTTGGGCGAGAGGCAGGGACACCGTGAACTGGTTGCCAGCCAATCGAAGGCCACATCTGATCTAATGAGATCCAATAAAAAAGAAACATTTCCATGTTAAAAGTAGGCTCTACACGATCAGGATTTTTGGGGCCGATCACCGATCAGCAAGTTTCAAAAGAAAAGATCGGCATATAATGCTAATTATCGGCCGATACCGATAACGCCGATCAGATCGGTGTAAAGTCTAGTCAAAAGATAATGCCCATTTTCGATTGACACTGTCACATAGGTATATTAATTGTCAAACAGCAGAGGACGCCAGATGGCATACATTGTGGTTGTCTGCCAGCATACAGTATGTGATTCTTGTCATTGAAGTACAACTGTGCTATGTCGTACTGGGGCCTGTTTCTCATATTTTGGTTACCCTTATTTAGTGTGCGTCAAATATTACAAACAGTGCTCACTGCTCGGTGTGATGCAGTGCAGTTGTGCCCCTAACAAAACAATAAACATGTTGTTGAACTTGAAAGTAACGGTGATAGATGACCTCAATCTATATAAAGGCCATGTTTTGGGTATTTCTCATACACAGTGCAGAGTACACAAGCGGATGAAAGCACAATTATAATAGTCTTTCCAAAACCTTTTCAGGCAGGTATCCAACAATGCACTCACCCTACAAAGTGACAGAGTTGGCGAATGCCCTCTTCTCTATACACATCCTCAAAAAAAAAAACAAAAAAAAAAAAAACAGAGTCAAAACATAGCTGGATTTAGAGCCAACAAAGGCATCAGTTTTAATCACGCAAGCATAATAACGAGGAGTACAAATTACACTAGGGCGCACTGTGTAAAACTGTAATTGCAGTAAGTGACACCATCACACTATTTAGGGCGACACTGAAAAAAAATAATAATTTACTTCCAAAACGTCTTGTACACTTACAAGAAAAATGGCATTTGTTTTTAGAACAAGAATAAAGTTGTATTTTTATGAGAAAATAATAATAATAATAATAATAATGAATAATATTACAAAAATAAAAAAACTATTTTACAAAAGGAACTGAAGAGGGAAGCATGATTCTCACGTCAAATTCAACTTTTCCAACTTCTACAATTCCAGTTTAATCCAACTTCTTTCCTTCTTCAGTGTGGGCCTAAAAGTCATTTGTGGCTTTTAACATTGGGCACTCAGTTTGGGAGTCCTTGCATTAGAGTGTAGTTTCTCTACCTAATGATAAAGTAGAAAAATGTCATAATTCGTCAAAATGGAAGGAGATACAATTTTTAGCTCATTTTGAGTGCTCAGTACCTATCAAACAAAATATTGAGCTAACCATTACGTGGTTTATATCAACAGCAAACAAAGGAGAAGGTGAAGCTCCTCATCCAGTTGGCCGACAACCTGGTGGAGAAAGGCCATGTCCATATTTTGGAGCTGAAGCGCTGGGTGAGCACTGTAGACCGCTGCTATCGTGACTTCTCCTTGCGAATGGCCAAGTACCAGGAAAGCCTGGAGAGGAGCCTGGGCGTCTCCTCCGAGGTGGGAAATATTTCCAAGGTTATGCTCATCATACTGTACTTGTATAGATTAACTTTTAGTCACGGATACTTACGTTTTCCTCGTCATTCTCAGGACAACAAGGACTTAGAGTTGGATATTATTCCCGCCAGTTTATCGGACGACCCCGAGATCAAACTGCGGGAGCCTAACGATGAGGTCAACGAGGAGAAGAGGAAGTCAGCGAGGAAAAAAGAGTTAGTACAACTACAAGCCAAACAAACCATTGCTTTAACTGAACTCGCAATGTGAATACAAATTGGTCCAGGTTCGCTCTGCCTTATACTGTATTACCATTGTATTAATGGGGACCAATCAGTGGATCAGAATAAGAACCGCTTCCTGTTTTGACTAAATGTTCTAGGTTCACTCCGCCATTGTATTGTCATTGTATTAACTTAGACCCAATCGAAGGCTCAGTAAAGAGAACTTGATCCTCTTAACTGAGCTTGCAATTGAACATAAAGTGGTCCATTTTCTGGTGTGTCTGGTATTACCATTCTATTAATGGAAGCCCAATCAGGGGACTAGAAAGAGAACTGGTGCAGAGAGCTTGTGATGAAAAGTTTATTGAAAAAGGGGAATGGAGATGGTCCTTGAGATATGCTGGTGGGTTGTGGAGGCATGGAACGTGTGGCAGGCAGTGGCGAGGGCAGGCGGCTGGCTTGGCGGCGTGGATGCAAGGAACACGCCGGGAACACTGAGGACAAGGAGAGACACAGAAGTCAGAAAGGACACGAGGAATTGAGTAGGCTTACGTGGAGACCAAGGAGCCGTGGTACCGCAAGAGCAGGTTTCCGGGGTCTGGCAGGCTTTTATACAGGTGATGATGAGGGCTGATTGATGCTGATTACTGTGAAGAGAGAGAGGCAGGGAGAGTGGAGCGCAAAGCGCCACCAGGCTCCAACAGAAAGGACTGCAGGGCATCGCTCATGACAACTGGTTCCTGTTTTAACTGAACTCACAATGTACTTGAATGAACCTGTTCCAGGCTGGAACATTTAGCAGCAGAAGTCTTTTTGACATCATTGACATCTACTGTAACTGCAAAACGAAGTCATGTAACTGTTAGTAAAACTTAAAAATCGTGAAAATGTGTGACAAACCTTAGGAGTACCACTTTCGGGGATAAGTTCCCTTTTTTCCCTTTTCTTTAGGTTCATCATGGCCGAGCTGCTGCAGACAGAGAAGTCCTACGTCAGAGATCTCCAGGAATGTCTGGAGGTGAGAAAACCCGCCCTACTATTTCCACCTGTGGCCTTCAAATTTTAACAAATGTTGGGTGAAATCCTCCTTTCTCCAAAACCATCACTTTTCAGGAAACCAAAAAAACAGCATGTTTTTTGAGTCATAAACGTTACATCGTCAAAGGGAGCAAGACATGTTCAACGCTTTAGATTGGTTAACACACATGCAGACATGCGCGGGACT
Organism: Phyllopteryx taeniolatus; assembly: GCF_024500385.1. Classification (NCBI taxonomy): domain Eukaryota; kingdom Metazoa; phylum Chordata; class Actinopteri; order Syngnathiformes; family Syngnathidae; genus Phyllopteryx; species Phyllopteryx taeniolatus. Next base: position 1,306,755 of record NC_084513.1, read on the forward strand.
GAGAAATAGTATAGATTTGTGAAAAAAGAATTAAATGTACTAAATTTGGACATAAGATTTCTGCCAGACACCAGTCATGTAGGACAAATCCTGATTTATGTGTGTCAGCTTCCTGTTTACCATTTTAAAAACAACATTCCTATGTCACATCTTCTCAGGTTTTAATGTAATTTGGCTATTGGTCACTCGCATATTACCCACATCTGATCCAGATTGCACATTTGCCAGCAATTTAGAGAATCCTATGTAGCATATTTCTGATTGTAATTTGTTATGTTTATGTAGGATCTTTTTTCCTCCTCTTAGCCATCAAGTGACAAATAATTAAGTCTTGGCGGAGGTCCTCTGTTTTTTGCTGGAAGCGTTTTTGTAGCAGCAAGTGTTAGCTGATGTTCATACCTGTTTTTCCCAGACATACTTGTGTGAGATGACGAGGGGCGCGGACGAGATCCCGCCTGCCATTGCCAACAAGGAGCACATCATCTTCGGCAACATGCAGGAGATCTACGACTTCCACAACAAGTGAGGGACTTTTAAGAATTATTTTTTTGTTCATTTACACATCCAGTATTATTACTGTTTGAGAATGGAATACCTTTTATTACGTGTTGTTGTTTCTAGAAGGAAAAACAAAGGCGTATTCAAACTTGTAAGAACATTAGTGGACCCTAAACATTTCCATGAGCAACTCCTCTCAAAATTGTGTGAATTTTGGATCACTGTTGTACAGGATCGTGTAGTATGTGACACACTATAAAAAGTATAAAGGTTGGGAGCTGTAATCACATTTCTTGAAGGATTCTTCACAATATTTCTGAGAGTGTCAAAGATTTTGGTAATGGCACAAAAGTCATATATCAATATTTTCTGTCGAATACAGGATAGGCTTTAAATATAATGGTTTAAATAAAGTGTTTTAGGGGTGAAACAAACCAATAAAAATCATAGGATAATTAGTTTTTTTCTGATAAATAATTTTGGATGGCAAAATAGGCATTTCCGTGGGAAACGGCCACTTCCCTGCCCAAGTACATTCATGTCAGTTTTGAGTGTTTCTATGGTGATGTTTGCCAATTTGTCCTGTCACTGATAATTGGTAATAGCAAAATATTCAAATTTGAGACGAAATATAGTGATCTTGTTCGGCTTTTTTCCGACTAAATATAGTTTTTGAATGGAAAAATATCACATTTCCATGGGAAAATTGTTTGAGCAAAAATGTATCATTTTAATAGCAAAATGTTTTTTTTGTTTTTGTTTTGTTTAGGTCTTTTGAGGCTAAATATTATCATCACTATCACTTTTGCTAAAGAAATGGCCAAATTTTTATTTTATTTTATTTTAAGGCAAAACACAACATGTTTCCTTTTACTAACGCTGTTTATTGTTTTGTATTTAATGGCAAAATATTCACTTCACTTTTCTAATTAAATGCATCATTTTGGGGTCAAAGTATAGCATTGTTGGAAGACTGCCTGACGACTGACTTCTAGTTCGTCCCAAAGGGTGTTTTTGTTGGCTTATTAAGGCACTCGAAAGTCATCCAAACTTACTTTTCTGCTCCTTGCTTTGTGCACTGGCAAGACAAAAAGAACTTCCACAAACTATTCACAGTGGGAAGCATACGATTATCCACGTGTCTTGGCAAGATAAACAAATAAGAATGAAAACTGTCTAGACAAACCTTTGTACTGCGGAAACCCCAAATCTTACCTAGACTATTTAGCCTATTTCTAGTCAAAACTAATGTGATTACACTTAAAATAAGACTCGTCAGCTAAAACGTAACTTATTTTTAGACAATTTTCACTTGTTTCAAGCAAAATTTCATTTCATATAAGTGGAGACATTTGCCACTGTAGTAAAAAAAAAAACTGTACTCCACTAAGAATTAACTTCTACTTATTTGAAGTAAAAATATCATGATACAGGTAAAAAAAAAATTAAAAACATGTTACTTTTAAGGTGATAAGTCTTATTTTAAGTGTAAGCAGATTCCTTTTTGCTAGAAATCAGACAAATATTCTTGGTAAGGTTTTGAGTTTTTGCAGTGTGATTGGTTCACTTATTGAGGAAGTACTACAAGTCCCCAGATGTTGTATGTAAATGTCACCAAGAAGGCTTGTTTCGATGAGGTTATGAGGTATTAAGCTGAAATCCATCTAAAACATCACATTAGGGACATGACATCTCATTACAAAGCAAATTTGGTTTTGCTGGTGTGATGTGGAAACTCAGTAGCTGTTCAACATGAACTTAAAGTGAACTATCGGCTCTTTCATCTGTTAAATCTTTTCTTTAAATCTATTATGTCCCAACTTTTCTGGGCTTCACTGGCGATTTTTCTCTTTTGGGCGATTTGTCAAGACATCAAGCTTGAGTCTGAGATTCTTGTTTTTGTTGGAGAATAAGCTTCTAAAAAGAGTGCTGAATTGGGGCCCAGTGTGTTCATTGAGAACATATGAGTGCTATGTTTGTTCTGTGCGCACTTGCAGTATTTTTCTGAAGGAGCTTGTCAACTATGAGCAGCTTCCAGAGGATGTGGGCCACTGCTTTGTCACCTGGGTACGACTTTATTTTTATTTGATTAATGTTAAAACTAGTCTCACGCCACAAATGAGCATTGTCACGTTCCCTCTGATCTGATGCAGGCTGATAAATTCCACATTTATGTGGATTACTGCAAGAACAAACCGGACTCTAGCCAACTCATCCTAGAGCACGCCGGCACCTTTTTTGATGTAAGTATTTTATTCTATTGATTGCACTTCAACCTATGGGGTCAGCTCACGTGACCCTAAGGAGAACAAGCATGATAGAAAATGGATGGAAGAAACACAATTGAATATATAAAAAGGAATATTAATGTCAGGGGGCTACACTGTGAGATTGTAGTTTGCACTTCTGCCTCACAGTCGAGAGGTTCTAGGTTCGACTCTCAGTTCGACTTTCACACAGGCTCTGTGTGAAGTTTGCCCGTGCTTCCGTGGGTTTTCTCGGGGTGCTCCGGCTTCCTGTCACATTTCAAAACATGCATGTTAGTTCCATTGAAGATTCTAAATCAGTGATTCTCAAAGTGTGGTACAAGTACCACTAGTGGTCCGTGGGCTCTCTCTAGTGGTAGTCGAAAAAAAATCACTGCCTAAGTACAGTTCAGTTGTATTTAACTTTGAAGTTCAAGCATTTGCATTTAATCTTTAAGAACTCTTTGTTTTAAAACATTTATTAATATACAAATGACTTAACGTTTGTATGATGTACATTTTAATTTAATCATTATTTAAGTACAGTTTTTAAAAAATATATATATTTTACGTAAGCTTCTATGACCCTATTGAGGATAAGTGGTTCAAAAAATGCATGGATGGATTGATATTTATGTGGAGTTTTCAAACTGCAAGATGTTATTATGGCTTCGAATAATATTACACATACTTTTTAGGGGTAAAATAAATCTGTCTCATTTTCGATCAACGCTTAGGCCTACAACTCTGCTGGATTTTAATGGTGTTCATCATGGTGCCACTTGGGGAACTGAGTACTTTTTTAGGTGGCATTTCGTGTAAAACGTTGGAGAGCCACTGCTCTAAATTGTCCTTAGATGGGAACATGAATGGTTGTTTGTCTGAAAGTATAAGAGTAACTGGCGATCAGTCCAAGGTGTACCCTCCCTCTCACCTACTCAGCTGGGATAAGCTTCTGGTCACCTGTGACCCTATCAAGGACAAGCGCAATAGAAAATTATTATCAGGAAAGAATGGAAAAAAAAAAACGTTTCGTGGGACAGTGATACATTTGTAGTACCTTGAATTTTCAGCAGAGGGTACTATTGTAATTTTAAACAATTGATACCCATGATAATCACAGTCTCCTGTAAAATGATACAAAACGACAATAAAATAAAAGTTTGATAATAATAATCCATCCATCATTTTATGATAATAATAATAATAATATGTGATTTTTTAAATTTATTAATTCAACTTTAGGGCACAAAGTTCTGAGGTTTGGGTTTCAAATAGGCTTTGCACGATCAGGATTTTTGGGGCCAATCAGCGAGTTAAAAAAAAACAGTAATCGATCACCGATCCGATCACAAGATGGAGCAATGTGTTTATTTAAATAACCTGTTCATTTACTGTATATACTTGTGTACTTAATTGCTCAAAAAAACATTATTATATAAATTAAATTAAATTATATATGTGTGGAGTTTGCGTATTCTCCCCGTGCCTGGGTGGGTTTTCTCGGGGCACTCTGATTTGCTCCCACATCCCAAAAACATTTGTGGTAGGTTGATTGAAGACTCTAAATTACCTGTAGGTGTGAATGTGAGTGCGAATGGTTGTTTGTTTCCATGTGCCCTGCGATTGGCTGGCAACCGGTTCAGGGTGTACCCCGCCTCCCGCCCGAAGATAGCTGGGATAGGCTCCAGCACGCCCGCGACCCTAGTGAGGATAAACGGTACAGAAAATGGATGGATGGATGTTCATCTATTTATGCCAGTGAGGCATAGTGACACAGAACAAATAATAAATGGTCTTCTATTAGATGGCAGGAAATAAATACAGTAATTAATGTATCCACTTTTTGTGACATTTTTGTTTGTTGGTGTGCTGTGAGATTTTTCAATTGTAAAATATGTTTCTTGGCTCCATAACGGTCAGAAGTCACTGCTCTAGTCAGATCATGTATTTGAATCGGTCAGGTCAAACCAACATTACAACATGACAGAAATAATGGGTGCTAACTTACTGTAATTCAATTACTTCACCCACACCGACGCTTTAGACCAGGATTCGACAGAAAGGTGGCATGTTTACGCACAACTGTTAGCGCTAGCACTAGCTTGCTAGGCTACATAACGTTTTGTTGCCTGCTTGCGATCCGTATTATATTAAAAGTATGGGAACATACCTCAAGCAAGCCTTAAACAAAAATCCTCTCCTGTTTAATTATTCTGATGTTTATTGAAAATGCAGCCGGACAGAAAAAGGATTTTAGGGGACAGACGGAGGGACAGAATGGACAAGCGGAATAGGGCTGCGAACGACAGCAGAACAAAAGTGATATATAATATATAACCTTTGTTTTTATTAGTGGCCACAGCCCAAGCAATTAAAGCCTATGAATGAACACCATATCACAAGCATGTTAGTCAACTGGTGTATGGAGTTGCTGAGGCGGCACACAAGGGTGGGCTCGGCCTCCTCCACACGCAAGTTGGGGGCCAAGCCAGGGGGATGCCACCAACTCCCCAGGACCAAGGACGGTCCCGTAGCCCAACTGAATCGCCCCGACCAGTCCCAAAGGGAGGGGCACGGGTACCGAAACACTGCCAATCCCTCCCACCCTTTACCCAGCGCGCCCCACCGCCCCCCGGAGAGCATGGGGGCCCCAGCCTCCAACACGGCCCGATGCAGGAGCCAGATGCCACCTGAAAAAGGTCACCGACTGCCAAAAGCGAGCCCATGTCCGTTGTGAGAAATGACGGGTGAGGGCGCCAGGAGAGCGGAGAGGAAGGTGGTTTGGAAACTGGCAATTCACCCATACACTGTTATTATGGAAGTGGAAAGTTGGAGGCTGCGACTTGACTACACGGAGCAAGCAAAGCAGACACCACCATGAGAAAGCTGTTTCCTGTACTACAGTACAGCAATGTTTAAAGATATTTGTAAGCGTATGAAATGCCATTAAAGTATTTAATCGTCATAGTTGGTGTTGTAGTTGTGGTCTAAACTATTAATATAGGTAGTTTAACTTTATGACTTATCAAAAATGATATTATTTTTAGGCAATTATACGCGGAAATTCACTAATCGTGGACTGACTCGGCTCCTATCCCCCACGAATAGCTAGGGTCCACTGTTTTTTTGGTTCTTCATGAAAGGGTGAAAATATTAGAAACTGATCTCAGTATAATGCAGTGTAGCACTGCAAACTACAACTGCAATAATGACCATATTGTTAAATGAATACTTTTCTGACAGTGTCAAAGTGAGCATTATTGTTTGTAAAGTCTGAATTATTAGATTGTACCTGTTGTACCAAATGTTTTGCCAGATGAGGACAGTCATAATTTGTCATCCTCTGTGTGAATTGCGTGAGCAGGACATCCAGCAGCGACGTGGCCTGGCTAACTCCATCTCGTCTTACCTCATCAAACCAGTGCAAAGAATCACCAAGTACCAGCTACTGCTCAAGGTGGGACACGTGTCAGAATAGTAATAATAATCGGAATAATATTTCCACCTTGGAGATGATTAATACTGCATGTAAATTGGTGTGCTGCAGGAGTTGCTGTCATGTTGCGAGGAGGGCAAAGGTGAGATTAAAGATGGTCTGGAGGTCATGCTCAGTGTCCCCAAGAGAGCCAATGACGCCATGCACCTCGCCATGTTGGAAGGTACTACTAGCCTAACCACATCAACAATACAGTTTTACAATAATAGTGGCCTCTGCACGAAAAGATGTCATGACTTAATTCATCATCGGTTTGCATCATAACAATTGATAAACGCCTCACCTCAATAAATGCACTCAAGTTCGAGTCTTTGATTTGAAGTTTGAAATTCCGATACCGAGTCCTGATCTGATACTTCGGCATTGCATAAAGAAAAAAAGTGCACATCCAGACTTTAAAGTTCCATCTTTTTTTGCTCTAAATTTGATGATACACATACTTTATTGCACTACTCAAAATGTGTATTGGCTCAACTCAAAAAATGATTTTAATTAGTTGATTAATAAAAGAAATTAAGTAATTTATTTTTTTGTACTGAAACTCCTCATTTGAGTAATGGAACGGAAAGTAACAGTTAATAATATTAGCAAATAAATGAAATATAGCCATGACATTTATGCAAATAGAATGTTAACATGAAGCACATTACCCTAAAAAAATGTGTAGGACAATTAATAATATTTTATTTTAATAAGTAATGAAATTGTATGTTGCAGTTGTAAATTTTTTTCTCCCTGGGCACGCAAATGGCCCATAAAAGCATTATCATGGTATGGGGGATTTCTCTGTGTAAACGTATTAAACAATACATTTAAATAGTTAGGGCGTAAATGCGCTGCAAACGGCTGTGTGCTGCAAATGCAGCAATGACACAAAACAGAAAACACACAAGCACATAAAACAACAGCACAAGAAAAATGCAGCAATCACAGAAAACAACAGGAAAAGAAAAATGCTGAAAGATGAAAAGGCTGCAATCACAAAAAACAACTGCAAAGGGAAAATTCTCCAAACAAACAAACAAAAAAAAACAACAACACATAGAAATCCCAAAACAACTGCGAGAGAAATGCTGCACGTTCACGCTACACATCGTAAGTCTGCCAGGCAACTATGGGGCGCGACCTCTGGAACAGGCCAGTCCTTTACTATTACTTTCATAGATACTAGATACGCAAGCAGCCTGGAGTAGCCCAACTAACTGATGTGGCTATGTGGCGGCCATGTTGGGGAGGTTGTTCCCAGAGAAAGCAATGCATGGATGGTGAAATTAGTCGTAACGTGCTCATTTCTCAACAGATTTTCATGAGGGTTACTGTTGTGTCAACACCAAAGCGTTATGCTTTCAAAACGCAACATTTTGATTGAACGCAAAAAAAAAATCTAAATATATGTGAAACAGACTCCCAGTTCCCTTGTCGTAATTTTATGGCGTTCGACTGTCTGCAGCACAATGTGCCGGTATCATTGGACTTTTGGTTTTCTCGCCGTCAACAATGCGCTGACCTCCCTAATTTAGCGTCACCGTTGGCGTGTTGTATCTACAGGCGTGTCGTATCGACCTACTACCTATACATACCTGTGATACCTCTGGTCTTACAGGACTGATCCATCCCGGAGGGTGCGCACCCTAGTGGCCTGGCGGACCTCCGTTGTGTGGCGTGAACTTACAGCATTTCTCTCGCAGTATTAATTAGTATGTGTTTTGTTGTGTTTGCAGCATTTTTGTTTTGCAGTTGTTTTTGTGATTGCAGCATTTTTATCTTGCAGCGTTTTTCTTTTGGTGTTGTTTTCTGTGATTGCAGCATTTTTTTTCCATTATTTTGCAGCGTTTTTCTAATATGCTTGTGTGTTTTTTGTGTTGTTAAATTGTTTGAATGCCGGCACGGTGACTGACCGGTTAGCACATCTGCCTCACAGTTCTGGTGACCGGGGTTCAAATCCCGGCCCCACCTGTGCGGAGTTTGCATGTTCTCCCCGTGCCTGCGTGGGTTTTCTCCGGGTACTCCGGTTTCCTTCCACATCCCAAAAACATGCGTGGTAGGTTAATTGAAGACTAAATTGCTCGTAGGTGTGAATGTGAGCGCGAATGGTTGTTTCTTTCTATGTGCCCTGCGATTGGCTAGCGACCAGTTGAGGGTGTACCCCGCCTCCCGCCCGAAGATAGCTGGGATAGGCTCCAGCATGCCCGCGACCCTAGTGAGGATAAGCGGTAAAAGAAAATGGATGAATGGATGGATAGTTTGAATGCGTCACAATTGCTAACCTATTTGACGTTCTCTCGATTTGTTAACTCGCTCGTTTGCAGACTTATTTACAAGTACACTATCTTTCAGCTTGCTCCCAGGGTGGGCAGTCCTTGTCGTGTCTCCTTGTTCCAAACGAGCGTGGTGCAACGGGCCAACAGAATCAAGGCAGACTGTCTGTGTGACGCACACACATACTGTACACACAAACGGAGTCTGCGTCTCTTTCACATACTAAAAAAGTTACGTACATTGTGTAATATAAAACGAAGCTATAACTGTTTCATTTGGCAAGATGTTTGTACCATCTCGATCAGTTAAAAATCACGTGTTTTTTTTCTGATTGGGACATCCGTAGTTCTGATCATTATAATATAGATTAGATTGTACAGTGATCCCTCGATTTGCCCCCTCCCCCCCCCCCAGGAATATGTGTATGTGGGTACCAGAATGTTTAAAATATGTAAACAGTATTTATACTTTACATATTTGAGACAAAGATTACTACCGTACACGTATTTATTTAAATCTTAAATCTTATAAAACCTTATACAGTAATTAACATTCGCAGGGGCACAGTGCTTAGGCGGTAAAGGCTTAACTAATCAAAAAAAGTTATCGCTTAAACAAAATAATTGAATCACGAACACAACACTAAGATACAGTATGCGAGACAGTCAACAGCGTGGACGAGACTGGCGAGACACCACAAGGGAAGACGGTGGGTGAGGCTGCGATGATGCGCAGCCAATCAGCTCACGGGATAAATTCACTCGTGCTCTCAATGGTCGATGTCGCACTGGGATCCAATCACGCACTTGTATGAGTGCCTGTGGCATGTACAGTACAGGCATGTTCTTTGATTTCTGTAGTCCTCCCTGAATGCAGACTCCTTTTTTAAAGTTTAATCAAAATAAGACATTTGCAAACCTCTGCTTTTACTTTGGAAAACTGATTAACACTTTTCCTATTTTCTGATATTTTACGGACCAAACCAGTAACTGAATCATAATCAATTTATGGAAAAAAATCTGTATCCAATAAATAAAAAGGATTCACCAAAAAAGGTTGGTGAATCCAACATCACTATGTCTCGTGTGATTTTGCTTACCGGAATTTATCGTGTATAATGCGCACCCATGTATAATACGCAACCCCAAAGTTGACCTCAAAACTCTGGAAAACCCTTCACCCTATGTATAATGCATTTTTACAATGAATGAGTTTGCTTCTACCCATATGATCAAAACATGAAGTATTATCTGTATTTTGTTAGTTTTTTCAAATAATTATTCTGAACACAGAATACTTTCTTTTTATGTACTTGCTCTTGTTTTGAAATTCACAGCCTTACTTTTATTTAGTAAATGAGAAAACACACAGTTGTGCTCATATGTTTGATTAATTCGTAAGATGTGTACAGTTCTTTAAAGAAAACATGAAGCACCAGGCGAAACACATTTAATTTTATTTTAATGGGATTTAAATTGAACTGTCAACCATTTCAGAAAAGCATTATCATTAAACAAAAGATAACCATAAAGAAATTTATGATAGTTCTTGTTCAGTCATCAGTTATATTTAAAAAAACAACAATATTTCACAAATTCTGCCAGTGTATGTAAACTTATGAACACAATTGTACATATATGCAGTCATATGTACCCCTGTCATATTGGAATGAAAGTGTATTCTACACCTTTTTCATAACCTCTAGATGGCAGCATACATTTAAAAGATGTGAAAGTCTTTTCTCCTATACCCATGTATAATGCGCACTATTGACTTTTGCCAATTTTTTGGGGGAAAGAAATTATATTATTATTATGTTATACACAATAAATTACGGTAATTGTTGTTTATTTGGTTTTGTTTAATCATTAAAAGAATACCAAATAAAGAACAATAATTGGTTAACTAATGTTAATCGGGGAAGAATATACTGCAAAAAAAAATGTATGCAGAATATATTTTTATATCCAAATGTTTGATTACCTGTAATCAATGGAATAGTTTATAGAATAATTGATTAAAACAAATGTTCGATAGCGAGAGCCCAAATTACAGTACCGGTACATATTAAATCATAATAAAGGTTATTTTTCATTCAAGAATATTTTTTTATAAATATTATTTATTTAAAAATGATTAGTCTCTCTCTGATAAACACCTTATTTCTAAAAAGCTTCTCTGCAGGAGAGAGACCATTAGAGAAAATACAGTATTTCATCTTTTGACCTTGGCCCAACTGCATAAACAAAAATCTTGGGCGGGTCTCTCCTTTCAAGTAATCCCTGATCTCTAATAAGGCTCAAGTTGATATGAACTTCATCTTCTTCCCCTTCAGGTTTTGAGGAGAACTTGGAGGTGCAAGGCGAGCTGATCCTGCAAGACAGTTTCCAGGTTTGGGATCCACGCTCACTGATCCGAAAGGGACGTGACAGACACCTCTTCCTGTTTGAGTTCTCGCTGGTCTTTAGCAAGGAATTCAAGGACTCGGCAGGCAGGACCAAGTACCAGTACAAACACAGACTACTAGTGAGTTTAGTCTACCTTGGCCCTCTTCGGATTGTCGTTTTCACTTCGGAACATTCCTTTCCTATCCTATCTGCACGAGATGAACCGGCAGTACTTGAAGGATAGGTCGTTTGATTTCTAAAAAATGCTTAGCAAAGGTACAGTACCTCAATGCAACCTGTAAGCTTCCATTAGCATAGGTTACTCCCGAGTAGGGGTAGGTAAAAATATTGATTCATCAATGCATTGCAGCGGCACGGTGGCCGACTGGTTAGAGCGTCAGCCTCACAGTTCTGAGGACCCGGGTTCAATCCCCGGCCCCGCCAGGGATTGAACCCGCATGGGTTCAATCCCATGCGGTTCCCATGCGGTCCCCCATGCGGTCCCATGGGTTTTCTCCGGGTACTCCGGTTTCCTCCCACATCCCAAAAACATGCATGAATTGGAGACTCTAAATTACCCGTAGGTATGACTGTGAGTGCGAATGGTTGTTTGTTCCTATGTGCCCTGCGATTGGCTGGCAACCAGTTCAGGGTGTACCCCGCCTCCTGCCCGATGACAGCTGGGATAGGTTCCAGCACGCCCGCGACCCTAGTGAGGAGAAGCGGCTCAGAAAATGGATGGATGGATGGATAATGCATTGCATGCAACTCTCTGCAATTCTCAATATCGACTCAGAAAATTCTCAGAATCGAGTCACCTCCTGACGCTTTGCCTGTGATTCGCGTTGTACGGCATTTGCTGTGCTGAGATTGTGGCGCTATTTACTCCTTCTGTGCGTCTGCTAATGAGCGATACCACCGATTTCCTTTCTGATACGATACTGTAAATACAGTCCCTAAAATGTGCGTAACTTAACTCCATTATCTACTTTGTCTCCAATTATACAGTTAAAGTTGTGTAAGGGTCCAATTAAAGTACTGTATTTAGGTGTAATTTCATGTATTGCATGTTTTGAAAGCAGCTACATCTTTAACTAAAATCAGGTTCTGCTCGTTTCGTAACTAAAAAGTGTTTTATATTCAAATCACACCTTGTTTTTTTTTTTTTTTACTTAACCGAGCCCCCCCATGTATGCTGATATTAAGTTAAAGTTATGCTAGTGTTACATTCATTTAGGTACAGCATTTTTACAGCAAAAAGTAAAAAAACAGAATACACGTAAAAACATGTCTGTTGTTTTACTTGAACATGTTTCCATTATGTCTTTTTAGTTATATAAAATAAATATGACCTGTTTAGTCAGCCACTGTTCGTTGCAAACAAACTTCATATTCACAATAAAATATTTTGCAGATATACCTTGAGTCACTATCAACGTTTATTTCATCCAAAAGTACAGAATGCCATGCACGGTCCACCGCAACCAATGGAAAAGTTAGTGCAGATCCTTGTGTTGTGATTTTTTGTCGTTTTTATTTTTTATTTAATTTTTTTATTTCTACTTCTTACTGAATCGATATCGGAGTATTTAAATGAATATCGAATCGAATTGCAATCCTAAAGAATCAATATCGAATCACAACCTAAAGAATCAAAATCGAATCGAATCATGAGGTTCTTAACAATGCCCAGGCCTACTCCTGAGCAACCTTTACGAAAGGAAGGGAGCTATATTACCTACAACCTTTTGTGGCAGCAATATTTATAGCAACAGACCACTGATGATTACAGACCACATGAAGATGAGTAGAAAGTTTATTAACCCTAACTTCAGCGGCACACGTTATTCAGCCAGTAGTTGACTACAACGAAAGTATTGGATTGACAGGTGACGGGCTTGTCTCCAGTGCCATCAGCGGACAAACCACACAGTCGTGCAGGTCGAGGGCGGGCCTTACACAGTCTTGCAGGTTGAGGGCGGGCCTTATTTTTCATGATTTTACAGACATAAAAAAAACAACAACAATATTATTGTTTATTGTGATAGTTTTCAGTAAAATATATCATCCTAAAAAATGTATCGTGACAGGCCTATTTCACATCTCAAATAATTAGATGATGTCAGTGCCAGTGTGTGGTGTGACATATAAAATATTTCTGGGCAGAAAGTATTAGGTGTTAAACTTCACACACCTGTCCCGACATTGGGGACACACAGATGCAGTTAGGGCTCTGATACAACATCCAGAGCTTGCAAATCAACCTCTCTTGTGGAGTTTGTATGTTCTCCCTGTACTTGCATGTTTTTTTCCCCGGTTTCCTCCCACATTCCAAAAACATGCATGTTAGGTTAGACTCTAAATTCTCCTTTGGCGTGAATGTGAGTATAAATGGTTGTTAGTCTATATGTGATCTGCAATGTATATGTTGTCACTGCTTAAGTGGTAACATCACTGTCTTCATTTTTACTGCAGACATCAGAGTTGGGGGTGACGGAGCATATAGAAGGCGACCCATGTAAATTTGCGCTCTGGGCCGGGCGAACCCCCTCCTCGGACAATAAAACCGTACTGAAGGCAAGTAGACAACGCACACACAACATGTATAGTAAACAATGTCGGGTAAATTTCATGGTTCTCATGCAGGCTTCCAGTGTAGAAGCCAAACAGGAGTGGATAAAGAACATCAGGGAGGTGATCCAGGAGAGAATGACTCATCTGAAAGGGGCCCTAAAGGAGCCAGTTCAGCTACCCAAAACGGCAACACTCACCAAACCTCGCAATAATGCCAAAAGGTGACTTAAAAAAATACAATAACCTTGAATTCAATTTGAATGCTTGTCAGTTCATCACAAAATACCACAGCAATCCCCTGATGGCCTTCAAATAGTGGCTGCAAGTAGCATATCGATAACGTCTGATCAGATGTTGGTCCATCCATCCATTTTCTGAGCCGCTTCTCCTCACTAGGGTCGCGGGCGTGCTGGAGCCTATCCCAGCTGTCATCGGGCAGGAGGCGGGGTACACCCTGAACTGGTTGCCAGCCAATCGCAGGGCACATAGGAACAAACAACCATTCGCACTCACAGTCATGCCTACGGGCTATTTAGAGTCTCCAATTCTTGCATGTTTTTGGGATGTGGGAGGAAACCGGAGTACCCGGAGAAAACCCACGCAGGCACGGGGAGAACATGCAAACTCCACACAGGCGGGGACGGGGCTTGAACCCCGCACCTCAGAACTGTGAGGCTGACGCTCTAACCAGTCGGCCACCGTGCCGCCGATCAGATGTTGGTAAATGATTTAATCTACAAGAGAAATGCATCTTATTGAATAACTATTTATCGTGAGAGATACGTTGCAGACCCACCCGCGACAGGTGAAAAATCTGTGATATAGAGAGAATGTATAATTTTTTTTAATGTAGTTTTACTCCTCCCACACATTTTAAACACACTTGAACTTAATAAAACACACTTTTTAAAGTATTCCTTAGAGACTATTCTCACTCTCCTGCAGTCAAGAAATGGGAAACTATCGTATAACATCACTTTGAGGAAACAAAAAGAAGAAGCCTCCTTAAAGTCAAATTATCCTTGCTTTAAACGGTTTAATTTGTCACTCCTTTGAAGTTAACTCAAAGATTGACACGTAAAAACCAAACAGAATTAAACATTGTACACCAAAATGTTCAACCATGTAGTTTCATTTGACCAAAGTCTGCTAGCTTAATGCTAACATATAGTTATACAAGGGCTAGTAGAAATTACCATACTATAGATGTTACGTGACTTATCAACCTTCAAATAACTGCAACTTTAACACACAAATCAGAAACACATACAAACAGATCATACAACATTACTCACAGGCATACTGTATTCTCTCTGCACTGTGGGAATGACTGTTACTGCAGTTTAGTAGGGGACCTTCTATGCCTCTTTTTCTTGCTCTTAATTAGGTTGGAGTAGATCTCAGTGCTGCCCGGCATGTTCCGGGACCACATGATACTATAGTGAAGGCTGACTTGGCTGTACACTGTAAAAACTGATTAAAAAAAACCTATAGCTTAAAATTCTGGGATATACAGCAGCAGGGGCACAAAAGACGATCCGTGATATAGCTAGGTTTCACTGTGTAGTGATTTAAATTAGCAGTCAAAAGTTTTGACACACCTTTCCCAAGTGATTGAATGAGAAGTTACGGTATATAATCAAATTTAGGACTACACAGCAAGCAGCGTCACTATCCACTTTTCTTTTTCTGTACTGGATATCCTCAGTGAATTTCTTGCTTTGATGTTACAGCTGGTTGATAGAATCTCTCAGCATTCCCTTACATGCAGTTTAAGACCGTTACAAAAGTTGTTCTTTTCCTTTGCGCATGTGTGTTTATGATCAGGGATGGAGGCGAGGACGGTGATAGTCAGGGAGACGGCAGCAGCCAACCGGACACAATCTCCATTGCATCCAGAACCTCGCAGAACACAGTGGACAGTGACAAGGTAAGGAAGCAAATTCACACATTTGAGTCACAGGCTGTGTTCGGAATAACTCCCTATCCACTCTACAGTCAGTGCCCTATATAGTCAGTTTGCCATTTTGGTGAAATGCTGTTCGAATGTGTAGTGAGTATTGGTTATTCATTATAAAGTGCCCTCAGTGGATCCCACAATGCATCTAGAAAAGCAGTGAACAATTGATGGTCGCTACAAAAGTAATATGTCCCATGGTCCATTGCACCGATACAGAAAATGTATTTTCTGTTTCCGTGGCATTGTTTGATTTTTGACACGACACAAAGTCATGAGTTGTGGTGCCATGAAAATATCTTATAGATGCTCATTTCACGCGATTCAAAAGTTAGGGATATTGGGCTTTCCGGTGAAATTTCAGCATGAACCTAAAATGTACCTACAACCCAAGACCAAGAAGACTCCTAAAAATTGATCATTGATACCTCACCATTGTGAATCTTCAAACAGGAGGTTCTAAAAAGGGAAGAGGCCAGTGAGCTTAGAGCACGGGTGTCAAACTGGTGGCCCGAGGGGCAGATACGGCATTTTATGTGGCCCGCGAAAGCAGATCAAAACTGCTAATTGTGTTCTGGTGTAATACCATTGAAATTTTGTATTTATTTATTTTTTAACCAATCCCCCTTTGAAAGGAAATGTAATCGCTGGAAAATATGTTTTTATTGACTTCTGATTTCAAAACTGGTTATTCGTCAATATGTACAGTAAATGAGGTAATATTTCATTTATATGGGTTCACAGTCATAATAACTACGATGTGGCCCGTGAGAAAAATTATTTTGACACCCCTGGCTTAGAGGGTCACGTGTGTCATATTCAGGTTAAAATAGAAATAGAGAGAGACCGGAAGAGTCAGTGAGGCAAAGAAGAGGACGAACTTGAAAATGTTCATGGATCAAATCCTGTTGTGAATTCTGTAGTTCAGCTACTATCTATCCATTTTCTGTACGACTTATCCCCACTAGGGTCGCGGGTATGTTGGAGCCTATCCCATCTAACTGCGGGCGGGAGGCAGGGTACACCCTGAACTGCCAATCGCAGGGCACACACAAACAAACAACCATTCGCACTCACATTCACACCTACGGGCAATTTAGAGTTGTCAATTAACCTACCATGCATGTTTTTGGGATGTGGCCACACAGGCGAGGCCAGATTTGAACCCAGGTCCTCTTAACTAGTTCAGCTACTACTACTACTAAAATTACTGAAACACAGAACTGTTAGACATGCATTAAAAAGTTTAGATAGGGTCAAATTAAGTTCACATGTAAAGATTATAGTACATTATAGCTTCATCCTGAAATTTCACCCTCAAGCCCAGTTCGCATCAGCTTTTGTGAGTAGTGTAAGTAGAACAAAACATCAACAACACAGATGGACATAATGGGCTTTGTATTAATTGTGTAAATTACATTAGTCTCAAAACAATATAATGTTTTTTTTTTGTTTGATATTTATTACGGAAGGTCCACCAGCGGATGTAATTCTGCAACAGCGATGACTAATTAGTCGCTCACCCGAGTGAATAAACTATATAGTCCACAATATAAAAATCCCAATATAGAATTAGGTTGTATTAAATGAGTGAATGATTTGGAACTTCAATGTGAAAGTCAAAGTTGGTGCTGTGCATGTAAAAAAAAAAAAAAAAAAAATGTACCTACTAATTGCTGCCTGGCCACACTACAGGGTCTCCCAGGCAGCTACGAAGGGCAACAGCAGGGAGTGTTTATGTTCATTGAGAGGCAGGAATGACTGTAGTGATGGTGTAGTAACTGTTGTTTAACAGTTATGTCTATATGAGCGCAGAAAGACGCCGCTTGCCATGAAAAACGTGTTGGTTGTGTACCGCCGTCTGTCAGGAGGCTTCCTATCAAGCAGCCTCTCATGTTCAAGTAAGAGCGCCATGAAGCAATTGGTTATTTGGGTGTACAGTAGCTCATGAAGCATGTTTCTAGTTTATTGTTTCATTTTGCAGTTTAAAGTAACAAATTTAATGCATTTGTCCATTTGTGAGTCCCCCGTACATTTTGTCAGTGCAGTTGAGTGATGGGTGAAACTTTGAATCAGATCTAGGCATGCGGAAGTTGAGAGTTGCTCACAGTGATGCATTGAAAGGTCAGCAGTCATTTTTTGTCTGGCAAGCTTTACTTGTGAACATTCAGCAAACCCTAAAATGGATAGATTTTCAAAGGGGTTTGGTGTGATTCTGATTCTGCACTGTTTATTTATTTATTTTTTAAGTCACAGCACACTGGTTGGGAGTCGTATTTTAATGTACTGTGACAGCTTTTACTAAAATTAGAACTGTGCAACATGGCACAAGTCATCATGTCACGTGTGTTTTTGTTGATCCGCTTTAATTGCAA
Source organism: Phyllopteryx taeniolatus (assembly GCF_024500385.1). NCBI lineage: Eukaryota > Metazoa > Chordata > Actinopteri > Syngnathiformes > Syngnathidae > Phyllopteryx > Phyllopteryx taeniolatus. The sequence continues at coordinate 1,324,550 of NC_084513.1, forward strand.
CCATGTGGCAAAAATTAAGTGTCAGTTTTTCAACAGCGTTTGATGTGGCAGGAATTTATGCACTCTGATTCCTCAGTTTAGAATTCGATGCATGTAGCTCGTAATAATTTGAAATCATGGAACTCAATGGACAGTTTTGCGATGTAATTTGGTGTTGTAGTTTTTTATTTGGTTCGGTTCCACTCAGTAAGGGAATCTTGGTATGTGCAAGCATATCTAGAGTAATTCGCAATGAGGTGTTTGAAGCAGTCATGTTTTGATTTAATTGCACACAAGCAGCAAACAGTAAACAAAAACAGACAGTTTCAAAGTGGACGTGAGTGAGGCAGTGTTTCATTCGCTCTGATTCCACTTTTTGTTTTTGCATCCTTTAAGGTACTGTAGTCCTCCCAGATCTATGCAACATGACAGTTCACCATGTCATATACAATACAGGGATCTCATTTGATGTGTCCAACGTCTGAGACGCACAAAAATTAGCAGGGACGTATGAAGCATATTCATTCTGCGTCTTTAGACGCATTGTTTAAACCCGCCCTACTTTTGTATGGGTGTGTGTTGGTGAGGAGCTTCCACACACAGAATATGAATCCTGTCTTGGTGCTAGCCAATCAAAGGCTGAGTAGGGCGAGTTATCGTTCCATAAAACTGACGTGGGAGTTTTTTCTGAACTCGATACATTTTCATTGTTGTGGTAACACCCGGCGTGCTGCTCGCGATGCAACAAGCTGCTAGCAGAACGGCGTTTGCTTCGTAGATGCATACAACTGGGACACTTACGGGAAAATTAACTGTTTATTACATTTGCTAGCCAGCAAGCTAATGAGCAAGCTAGACCTTGAAAGCTCACGCGACCCCGGGGGTATCGTTAAAATTAGTTGTGTGTGTGTTCCCCGCTCAGAGTTGTGTGTGTGTTCCCCACATAACACGCACACACCACACGGGAAAGTTAACTGTTTATAAACCATAAGCACAGCGACACACGTTATCAATATTCAGGCATTAGTTGACTTGAACGAACTCATTTTCAGTGTCATTGGATTGCCAGGTAAATGTCTCACATCACAGTCCAGCAGCTCAAGGGCGGGCCTTATTTGACATTTTATTTATCCTTTATTTAACCAGGTAAAAGCAAATTGAGAGATAAAATCTCTTTTTCAAAATCCAAGCGGCAGCACAAATTATACAGTACATAACACGGCATCATTCA